>NC_134948.1:350000-352500 GCF_051020765.1 Lasioglossum baleicum | reverse complement strand
CTGTGTGCCACACAGTATTCTTTCTTTCTTTTATAATTTGTGTGTCCATCTCTGTAGTCTCGCGAGACTCTTGTAAATATACCTTTTTCGTATACGCATCATTTCAGGCGACGTCGGGAGCGCGATAAATGTTCATGAGTGGAAACGCTTCTTTCCGCAAGGCGAATCGTTTCGCAGAGAAGGTGAGAGATTTGGAGATCCTCGTCGAAGCGGTGCCTTACGGGCGGTCGTATTTTCAATACGACTCACGACACCGTAAAAACACTCACGCAAGTCCGAACGTAAGAAATACCAATCCCTACTTCGCCTCTCGTGGAAACTAGATATATATATATATATATGTATATATATACAGGGTGTCTCAAAATTAGGTCCGGAGCCGAAAATGGGAGGTTCCTGAGATCATTTCAAGCGACATTTTCCTATGAAAAAATGTCGTCCGCGGCTTCGTTAACGAGTTATTAACGAAAAACACGGACCAATCAGAGCGCGAGCTAGACGCGTGCAGCCCGGCGCGCCGGCAGCCGAGTGTCGGTGGCACGCCGCGATGTCGTAACGAACAAAAGTTTCTCGATGATGTGAATCCTCGCCAATTTCGATAAGCTTTGGATATGTTGTCAATACCATGATTCTGAACAACATTTCCTTTTACAGTTTCTGTCGATCGGCTTTAGTTTACGACATTATTGTAAAAATTTGTAATTGTAAATCGATCGATGTACTATTTCCTATCCGATTTCGATAATCTTTGGATATGTTGTCAATACCATAATTCTGAACAACATTTCCCTTTACAGTTTCTGTCGATCAGCTTTAGTTTACGATATTATTGTAAAAAATTTGTAATTGTAAATCGATCGATGTATTATTTCCTATCCGATTTCGATAATTTTTGGATATGTTGTCAATACCATGATTCTGAACAACATTTCCCTTTACAGTTTCTGCCGATCGGCTTTAGTTTACGATATTATTGTAAAAATTTGTAATTGTAAATCAATCGATGTACTATTTCCTGTCCGATTTCGATAAGCTTTGGGTATGTTGTCAAGACCATGATTCTGAACAACATTTCCCTTGACGGTTTTTGTCGATCGGCTTTAGTTTACGATATTATTGTAAAAATTTGTAATTGTAAATCGATCGATGTACATACTATCTCCTCGCCGATGTCGATGAGCTTCATTTCAAAGGAAAAAGATATTTAAAACATCGAATTTATAACATATTTCAAAGTCATCGAAATCGGTGAGAACCCACATCATCGGCAACTTTACCCGAACGATAGAAGAAGCACAAACTTATTGAATCAAAAACTCACTTATTCAGCCGTAAATCCATTTGACTACCACATACAACCACCACACTTTTACATAATTGTTGAACTCGTAGCACACTTTTATAACTCGTATCGATATCGAACGAAATTACTTACTCCGACGCGGAAAGAGTTCGATGCTCTTTGCGATGCCGCGCGAAACTGTGCTCTCCCAGCGTACAATGTATTCGATGAAGGCGTCGTTTAAAACAAATGAAATCGTTCCCAAGGAGATATTGATTTTTCGAGAATCATATGATTCTCGAAAACACCGATTCGAAGATTATGTAAAAGTGTGGTGGTTGTATGTGGTAGTCAAATGGATTTACGGCTGAATAAGTGAGTTTTTAATTCAATAAGTTTGTGCTTCTTCTATCGTTCGGGTAAAGTTGCCGATGATGTGGGTCCTCACCGATTTCGATGACTTTGAAATATGTTATAAATTCGATGTTTTAAATATCTTTTTCCTTTGAAATGAAGCTCATCGACATCGGCGAGGAGATAGTATGTACATCGATCGATTTACAATTACAAATTTTTACAATAATATCGTAAACTAAAGCCGATCGACAAAAACCGTCAAGGGAAATGTTGTTCAGAATCATGGCCTTGACAACATATCCAAAGCTTATCGAAATCGGACAGGAAATAATACATCGATTGATTTACAATTACAAATTTTTACAATAATATCGTAAACTAAAGCCGATCGGCAGAAACTGTAAAGGGAAATGTTGTTCAGAATCATGGTATTGACAACATATCCAAAGCTTATCGAAATCGGACAGGAAATAGTACATCGATTGATTTACAATTACAAATTTTTACAATAATATCGTAAACTAAAGCCGATCGACAGAAACTGTAAAGGGAAATGTTGTTCAGAATTATGGTATTGACAACATATCCCAAGATTATCGAAATCGGATAGGAATTAGTACATCGATCGATTTACAATTACAAATTTTTACAATAATGTCGTAAACTAAAGCCGATCGACAGAAACTGTAAAGGGAAATGTTGTTCAGAATCATGGTATTGACAACATATCCAAAGCTTATCGAAATTGGCGAGGAATCACATCATCGAGAAACTTTTGTTCGTTACGACATCGCGGCGTGCCACCGACACTCGGCTGCCGGCGCGCCGGGCTGCACGCGTCTAGCTCGCGCTCTGATTGGT
>NC_134948.1:290000-345000 GCF_051020765.1 Lasioglossum baleicum | reverse complement strand
TTGAAACGCTCCGCCGGAATACTCCGTGTCGAGTTGCTTCGGCTCTATAACAGCTGCCTTGAGTATGGGGTCTTCCCCTCCAGGTGGAAAGTCGGCTCTATCAGAACTATTCTGAAAGGGCACGGCAAACCGGAGACGGAGGTGAAGTCCTATCGACCAATTTGCCTACTATCCGTAGTAGGCAAAGTCCTTGAGAAGCTAATCGCTAGACGGTTAGCTGATTTGTTCCTACGCCATGAACATGCGTCTGACCGGCAATACGGATTTAGACCGGAGCGATCTACGGAAGATGCCGTAGTAAAGCTCAGGAGTCTGGTGTCCGGCTGCGAAGACAGGTATGTCATGGCGCTCGCCTTCGATATCTCGGGAGCATTTGACAATTTATGGTGGCCGAGCATCCTCAACGAGTTGAGGAGGCGAGGCTGTCCGCGCAACCTTTATAAGCTGATAGTCGACAATTTCGCCAACCGTGAGGTGATTCTTAAATCTAATCACGGAGAAGTGCGGAAAGGCGTAACTAAAGGCTGCCCACAGGGATCGATTCTCGGTCCGAGCTTTTGGAATCTTGTCTTTGATTTGATTCTATGGCTCTTGTCGAACGCCGGACTCGCTTGCGAGGCCATTGCCTATGCGGACGACCTACTCGTGCTTGTGTCAGGCAGCTCGAGGAAGGAAGTCCAGCTCAAGGCACAGAAGGTGGCGGACACGATATCTGCGTGGTGTAAATCGCACAAGTTATCGCTGTCTGCTGCCAAGACCGAGATGATACTCTTGAAAGGCCACCTTCATCGGGAGAGGCCACCTGTGGTGAAGGTTGATGGAAAAAGTATCGCCATGAAGGATACCATTAGGTACCTTGCCGTATACTTTGACAAACGGATGGGAGTTAAGTCCCACGCCGAGTATGTGAGTGCTAAGTCGATGAAAACGTTTAGTGCGTTGACAAAGATTGCTCAATCGAACTGGGGATTGGGATATCGGGCCATGCGTACTATGTACAAAAGCCGGTTTGTCCCGATCGTGGCTTACGCTTCTGCGGGCTGGGCAGACCTTCTCACCCTTAAATCGAGAGTATCTCTCATTAGGGCGCAGAGGAGAGCACTGCTTGGCTGCACTAAGGCCTATAGAACGATATCCACCGACGCGGTCGCTGTGATCGCTGGTGCGGTACCGATAGACTTGGTGATAGCAGAACGAGCGTGCGCCTATAAGATACGAAAACTACAAGACGTAAAGTATGAGACATGTCGAGTAAGTCATGCCGATTTGGCAAACGGAGTGGTGAGTCCGCGCGAGGCATTAGCCGAGGTAAGACGGACCGCTCTGGCAGTGTGGCAACGGAGATGGTCGTCATCGCAGAAGGGAAGGATCACCTTTCAATACTTCAGCGATGTTTCAGACCGACTCTCTGCGCGCTGGGTGATCCCTGATCACTATGTGTCTCAGTTCCTGAGTGGACACGGAGATTTCCGTGCGAAGCTCAAAGCCTTCACGTTAGTAGGGGATGAACACTGCGAGTGCGGTGAAGTGGAAACACCGAACAATATCTTGTACGTGTGTCCTCGGTACGATCAAGCGCGGGATCTCCTGCGCCGGGAAGCCATCGCTAAAGGCCAACAGTGGCCGGTGCGAGAAGCTGTCCTGGTAACAGAACAACTGTTCAGGAGTTTCCGGAAATTCGCGCGAGACGTACTTAAGTCGAAGGCTATTCGAACGCGAGAAGTCACGGTCTAGAGGCAAAAGAATACCTCTACCGAGACATCATGGATCGACCAGCTGGCCGAGACTCTGTATGGGTCTCGGTCCCTCGGGCCGGGAATGAAAGCCCCTCCTGCTTTTAATAAGCAAGGAGCTCCTGGAAATGGGTTGGACTCGAGGTGGCAGTTGGAATCGACGTTGCGGTCCCTCCACATGGCAGCAACGAGGAAGTAGAGCCATAACATCTGGCAAGGCGATATGATGGACATCGGAGCAGCGCGCAGAAACATGCAGGATGAGCACGCCGTACTTGACCGGGATGGATCCCCCCCGTCGTCGAGGTGTCCTCGCTAACTGTGCCAGACTGCCATTCCATCGCCTGTATAAAAGTTAGAAGCCGGTATGAACCGAATGTTCGAGGTACGGCGTAGCCGGGGCAACCCCCCGACTCACATACTTAACAATACATGTCCCTACCTTTTGGGTCCTAGAAGGTCCAGGGTTTTATTCCCTGGAGCGCCAACCCCTCCTCCAAGTGGTAGGACCTGGACACCCTCGGGTGACGAACGGGGCTCTGGTTGGAAGTGCTCTTACGTGGCACTGGCAAAATCGGAAAACTCCTCGCCGTGGCAACGACCCACCGGAGCGTAACCCGGTGGTACGTCACGGGAGTGAGACCGAGGGTCTTACCTTAACTGTGTGTCGGACCGCGGGGAGATAAACCTCTAAACAAATCCCAACCTCTAAGCCGGAGACCGCGGTGAAAGAGGGTCGACGTTCCTTGCACGAACGTCGATGATCGGTGGGAGCACTGATCGCCTAGTGGCTAACCTCAGGACTAAGGCGAACCCTGTTGCATAAGCCTTCTCCCCGGAAAGGGCGTCACCCGGGGAGCGACCATTTATTTCGTCCCAACTCGTGGGAATAACATGGAACAAAATAATAAACAAACCAAAACAAAAAACAACAAAAACAAGACGAAGAAGGGAGAAAAGAATGAAAGTAGAGTTGGAGAAAAGGCTATAGCAGAGGCCAATAAAGAAACGAAAGGGAAACTAAAAAATACAACTAAAAGTAAATTAATGGAAGAAGCAAAAACATATGTAAGAGGGACATATACGGACTCAAGCTCTGAGTCCGAGCTTAGTGACTACGAAAACGACTACGAAGATTACTACTATTCAGAGGTAGACTCAAACACTGATCTAAGGACAGTGATCAGGGCAGCAATGAAATCCGGGTTGGGACCCCGGAGCGGTACAAAAAGGAAAAAAGGGAAAAAGAAAATTGCAAGTGAGGAAGTATGCCTCAGTGACTCGGTTTCCTCAACCGAGTCAATACCAAGCAAATTCCCAAAGGAACAAACACAATCGGATGACGGGGCTATAAGACCCGTCACCGTTAAACTCGAGAGACTACCAGTGTTAGAGGGGCAGCTTATCCAAACCCCGCTTCAAAAGCTAGAAACACTTCTCCAGGCAGTGGCAATGCCGACGGCGCAGTGTGCCAGGTCAGAAACTATTCTCGAAGAGTTAAGAGAAAGTTTTAAAAATGAAGAGGAAATTTTCCTCGATATGAGGGCCGAGTTAACTCGACAGAACAAGGAACTCCGAGACGAACTCGAAGAATTACAAAAAGAGAAACCACTAGAAGAGAAGCTGAATCAGCTCTCCGCAAAGTTGGACAGCCTTATGTCCGAGAAACGCAGTGGCGTAAAGGAGGCCCCGGCCCCCAAGCCACTGCTGTACTCGGACATAATAAAGTCCAACAAGAGAACAAGGCAAGTGGCAAAGAAAACTGCTATACAGCAGTCTAAACCGATAGCGGCAATCTACCCCGCGAAGGGTAGTAATATCTCGAATAGCGACGAGACAAAAAAGATTCTGTCGGAGTTCACAAACCCGACAGAACAGAAAATAAGAATCCGGAACGTGAGGAAACTTGCGAATTCCGGAATTCTCATAGAGACTGAAAGAAAAGAGGACCTTGAGCAAGTCCTCAAAAACAAGGGATTAAAAGAAAATGTAGAGATCGGTCCCCTCCTTAGGAGGAGACCGAAAATAATAATATTTGGAGTCCCCTCTGACACGGCAGAGGAGGAACTCCTAAAGGCAATAAGAAACCAGAACCTCGAGCTGGACTCAGAGGAAAATCTAGAAGGGGAGTTTAAACTCCTCTTCAAAACTGGTAAAAGAGACCAGGAAACCACCAACTGGGTGGCAGAGACGTCCCCAAAGACCCGGAAGATCCTGTTGAGCAGGAACCGGGTCTTCATAGGATTCAACGCCCACGGCGTAAGAGATTATATAGCGGCGAGTCGTTGCTTCAAATGCCAGGCATTTGGGCACGTCTCAAAGCACTGCAAGGCAAAGATCGACACATGCGGGCACTGTGGCAAAGACGGGCACGTCTATAAGGACTGCCCGACAATTAAAGAGAAACCCACTTGCATTAACTGCAAGAGAGCGGGAAAGCCGGCCAATCACGGCCTTAAAGACAAAAATTGTCCAGCGTACAAGTACGCCATAGAAAAATGCCTTAGTCGCACAGACTTTGGCAATACTGAAATAACTTGAGACCACTACATTCAAACCCACCCTGACGATCCTCGCAGGCGGTACCTCAAAAACCGGGTATTGTGATCGTAGGGTGAAATCGGCGAAACGGCCTGAAAACCGCGCCCAACCTGCTAGAGACTGAGCGTTAAGCTGGTAACTCCGCCTCCTCGTGGCCCCCGCTGGAAACGTCCCTGCGTCGGTTACCATGCTGACCTGGGGACGGCCAAGCGAGTTACTGTCCCTATGGAACGGTCTACCCTATTGATGATCCAGAAATGGTGAGAGAGGGGTTTTTCCAAGTTCAGTCCATGTCATGTACGTACTTACCCTTCGCAGTGGTGTTGCTCTTCGGAGCATCGCTAAGGCAGATAGCACTAAGTGTTATCTGCTGCGTATGCCTGTACGGCGAGGAAGCGTACCCGATGCTGCCTTCGAGGTGGCCGGGTTTACACTAATGTCCCTACCTTTTGTCAACGACCATGGCCCCGTTGGTAGCACCGGTTCCCGTCTGATCACCGAAGTTAAGCATCGGGGGCGCGGACCACCGCTAGGATGGGTGACCGCTCGGTGGAAAAGCCGGGGGCAGCCCATAGCTGTTTTTCGCGTGTTGTTGACACATAGGTGGTTCGGAACCCACCTTATAAACAGTAGGTCCACCCAATATAAAGGTTAAAATGGGAAATGGCCCGAACATCCGGCTGGCGTTACTGATATGGTTAGACAACCGAGGTGCAGTATTCCCCGAGGGGATCGCCAATAATGAATGTCCCTATCTTTTTTTTCGTTCGAACCATGTCTGTGGATTTGTGCGGATATTGGGATGCCGGTTTTGGGCCATTTTATTGTCAATAAAACAACATGTAATTGTTTGAAATAATACAATATGTTCATATTGTATTCTATTATTCGTATCTTATTAATAAAATAAAAAATTTATATTTTATTTTTTTACTTTTAAATCACATGTATTATTTTCAGGTGGCATTAGTATGGGATAATTGGTTATTTCATCTACATTGTTCAAATAATATAAGGAATATGCTGCTAGAACTCCGGCAATACGCTGCTAAATGATGAAGCAGTACGGCGCTACAACATCAAGCTATACGCCGCTGGAACTCTGGAAATGGGCCGCTGTAACTGAAAGCAGTACGCCACTGTAAGTAGAAGCAACACGCCGCTGTAAATAGAGGCAATACGCCGCTGTGAATAGAAGCAATACGCCGCTGCAGACGAAAGCAATACGCCGGCTCGAACGGAAAAGGAGGCTCGACGATAACGCGAAAGACGTCGGCGGTTTCCACGATCCGAATAGCACGGTGGGATGATAGGAGGTAAACTTCGATGAAAACATATAAACGAAAAAGACTTCGATACGAGAGAGAGAGAGAGAGAGAGAGACTAGTATCTCTCTACCTATCTCTCTCTATCTTTCTATCTTTCTATCTCTCTATCTCTCTATCTCTCTCTATCTCTCTATCTCTCTATCTCTCTATCTCTCTATCTCTCTCTCGATACGATTCTTTGAGATCACTCGCGAGGACCGTACGTTTCAACTAACCGCGACACGTCGAACACCGAAGTGGATCTTCTTTCGCTTATCGGCTGTAGCGGTCGTACCGGTCGTCGTTGATGTTCGACGCTGCTTCCGACGGAAGCGGCGTTCGCAATGGAAGCGCAACCGTCGACGTCGCTTACGACTGGTGTCTCGGCAACGTCGTCGTCGTCGTCGATCGGGTACCTGTGACGGAAAAATATACGAAATTCAAGATGCGAGCGCGCAAATTGTAAATGCTTAATCTTTTCACCTATTTCTCTCTTTATTTCTCTCTTTATATACGTGTCTGTCTGTCTGTCTGCGTATGTTTGCGTGTGTGTGTGTGTGTGTACGATATATACATATACATATACGATGCGTTGCAACGGGTACTAAAAACTTGTACCGATAATCCAGCGTTTACTCACCGAGAAATCATATTCTCTTTGTTTGCTTCTGTTTCCGTTACCTCCGCCGCCTCCTCCTCGTCCACCGACGCTAGGATCGTCTACACCTCGGGCGACGCGATACCGCGTCCGGACGATCGCGTTCGTCTAGACGTGGGCGGTACCGATGACGCGGATGACGACGCGGACGACGGAACCCATGACGGCGACGACAGCGATAACGAAAACTCGGTGTTGTTCGAAGTTGTCGGTGTCGATGTTACCGCTGTTACCGGTGTTTCCGTCGTGTCTGTCGTCGTCGTCGTCGTTGCAGGTTGAGTAACGGTTGATGTGACTGTACTGTGCAGCATTCTGTTTCTTCCGCTTCTGCAACGATACGGAGAAAAATGGTTGATTACTCGACAACGCGTCTCTCGCATTCTCTCTCGCACTGTTTCTCGCATTCTTTCTCTCCTTCTCTCCTCTTCACTCTCTTGTCCTCTCTCTCTTTTTCTCTGTCTCTCTGTTTCTGTCTCTCTGTCTCTGTCTCTCATTGTCTTTCTCTCTCTATTTCTCTTTATTTCTCCCCCTCTCCCCCCTCTCCCCCTCTCCCCTCTCCCCCTCTCCCCCTCTCCCCTAGCCTTCTCCCCTTCTCCCCTTCTCCCTCTCCCCCTCCTCCTCTCTCTCTTTTTCTCTATCTCTCTGTTTCTGTCTCTGTCTCTCTCTCTCTATTTCTCTTTATTTCTCTCCCTCCCCCTCCGTCCCTCCATCCCTCCCCCTCCGTCCATCCCTCCACCTCCGTCCCCCTCTCCCCCTCCGTCCCCCTCTCCCCCTCTCCCCCTCTCCCCCTCTCCCCCTCTCCCCCTCTCCCCCTCTCCCCCTCTCCCCTCTCCCCTCTCCCCCTCTCCCCCTCTCCCCCTCTCCCCCTCTCCCCCTCTCCCCCTCTCCCCCTCTCCCCCTCTCCCCCTCTCCCCCTCTCCCCTCTCCCCTCTCCCCTCTCCCCCTCTCCCCTCTCCCCCTCTCCCCCTCTCCCCCTCTCCACATCTCCCCCTCTCCACATCTCCCCTCTCCCCCGCACCCTCCCCCTCTCTCTCCCTCTCTCCCTCTCTCCCTCTCTCACCCCAATCACCTCAGTATAAAGAGATGCTTCAAGTGCTGGGGTTTCTACCATATTGCTAAAAACTGTACGAGAGATGAATCGTGCCATAAATGTGCAGGAAAACATAAAGCAAGTGAATGCAAAGAGGTTCATAATAAATGTGTGAACTGTATGTTTAAAATAAAAACATACAATTTGAAAATAAAGGACGACCATGATGCTATGGATCCGGAATGCCCATCATATAAGAGGGCTATCGAAGAAGAGAAGAGAAGAGGTGGATGGGAAACAAAAAAATAGCAGCTACAGATTGAAGAGGATCAGATAGTATATACAAATGCACAAAGTCTACTGGCACACAAGGACGAGATACAGCACCAAATGATGTTGAAATTAAATCCGGCAGTCATAGCACTGTCGGAGACGAGACTGACTGCGGAAATCGAAGATAGCGAAATAAATGTACCGGGGTACAGTGTGGTCAGATGCGACGCAGAAACAAGGAACACAGGGGGGGTTGTTCTATATGTAAGAGACGATATTAAATATGAAATAGTGGTATCAAAAAAATTAGAAAGAATCGTTTGGTGCGTGGCAATAGAAGTGAAAGAGAAATTGTTTAAAGGAGTGGTAATGGTTATATATCATTCACCGAGTGCGTCGCATGGAGAGTTTATAGGATTCTTAGAGGACATAGTAGAAGAACTAACAATAAAAGAAGAATGTATAATATTAGGAGATTTTAATATAGATTGTAAGACCGACTCGTATTATACTAATAAGCTTCTAACGACTATGCAAAGTTTAGGAATGAAGCAACATGTAGACAAACCAACGAGAGTTACCAAAAATAGTGAAACAATTATAGATCTAGTTTTTACGAATAAAGAAATAAATGTAGTAGTAAGTTATGAACCTAAGATAACGGATCACGCGTGGATAAAAGTCGCCATAAATACAAACAAGACTGTAAATAAATATAAAGAATTCAGTGGCAGGGATTATAATAGATATAGTGCGGAGGAATTTGTTAAGCTAGTGGAGAGTAACCTTGGAAAAGGGCAAGAGCTAGACATTAACTTAAGAGCAAGGAAACTAATCAATAGTATAGTTGATGCCCTAGATACCTCGGCACCTAAAAAAATCTTTAGAATACCGAAAATATGGGAAGGGAAAATATGGTACTCCAAGGAAATAGAAGAGTTAGCGACTAAAAGGGATGAGGCATATAGAAAAGCAATGTACGATAGCACGGAACAGAACTGGCACCTATTTAAAACTCAAAGGAACGCAGTGGTAAATTTAATTAGATCAAAGAAAAAAGAATATTATGAAAACATGATTGATCTTAATAGAAGCGATCCCAAAGTGGAAAGCATTAAAAGAAATTATTAGAGGAGGATCAACTGGCGCAAAAAATGTAGAAAATGTAGATTTCGAGATATTAGACAATAATATAGAGTGCGAATTAGCCGACAAATTTAATTTATATTATATACAGAGTATTCAAAACATAATAAAATCTATAGGTAGGGATAATACTACGAGCCCAAACGAGAGAACTACTTATTGTATTGAAAAGAAGGGAGAGATGGAAAAATTTGAGTCAGTTAAGGCAGAGCAGTTAGAAACAATCATTAGGGAGTTACCCAAAAAGAAACGAACGGAAGAAGGAATAACGAGCGATATATTAAAAACGGTATTTAGTGTGATAGGTAAAGAATATTTAGATATAATTAATAAGTCTCTGAGTGAAGGTTGTTTTTTGAATGAGTGGAAAACATCCACGATAATTCCAATACCAAAAGTAGGAAAACCTAAGAGGGCAAGTGACTATAGGCCTATTAATATGTTACCGATATATGAAAAAGTGGTAGAAATAATAGTAAAAAAACAAGTTGAAGCGTACCTAGAAAGTAACAATATCATAACGGAGCATCAGTCGGGGTTCAGGAAAAGTTACTCTTGTGAAACAGCCATACAAACCGTTATAGATGAATGGAAATTATTCATCAGTGAGAGACAAATAGTAGGAGTCATTTTTGTAGATCTTAAACGGGCATTCGAGACAATTGACAGAGGAAGATTGTTAGAGAAACTATATCAGTATGGTATTACAGGAACGGTTCTAGAATGGTTTAGGTCTTACTTAAAAGATAGAACGCAGCAAGTTCGACTGAATGAAGAATGGTCAAAGATATTGGAAACAGAATATGGGGTGCCACAGGGTTCGGTATTAGGCCCATTGTTATTTATAATATATATGAATGATATTGTTAAAGCGTGTTCGGAGGTATGTAATATAAAAATGTTTGCGGACGATACCTTAATTTATGTAATAGGTGAGAGTAGTGCGGAGGTTGAGAGAAAATTGAATATTGCGTTTAGAACAGTAGAGTTATGGATGAACACCAATAAACTAAAGTTGAATGCGGTGAAAACGAAGTATATGTTAGTTAGAGGTATAAGAAAAGAATTGAGAGGCAATACTACTGTGAGATGCTTGGATGGAAATGAAATTGAGCGCGTAGAAATAATAAAGTACTTAGGTGTAATTATCGATGACAGACTCAGATTCAACGGACATTGTGATTACATGTTAAAGAAAATAGGGGAAAAAATAAGTTTTTTAAACAGAATGGGGAATTATATCTCGGCCTACACTAGATGTACTGTATATAAGTCAATCATAGCTCCTCACTTCGAGTATTGTGCAACACTACTAATTGATATGGGAGATACACAGTTAAGTAGGCTCCAAAAAGCGCAAAACAGAGCGATGAGAGTCATACTGAAGTGTGACAGGCGTACAAAAGTTGATTGCATGCTTCAAACGCTGCAAATTTATGAACATAAGACAAAGGCTGTACTACAATGTGTGCATATTTATTTTTAAGATCGTAAATAATATGATGCCCATGCAACTTAGTAACAGGCTTAGAATAGTAGGGGAAGCCCGCGAAACTAGGCAGGCAGGGGATATTGTCATCGAATTTCGCAAAACAAGAAGCGCGCAAAAAAGTCTATTTTACGAGGGTGTGCGAATGTATAACGCATTACCAATTGAAATGAAACAGTGTGATCGATTAGTACTGTTTAAGCGAATGTTGAAAGAGTTTGTAATGAATCATGTGTCTCTCTCTCTCTCTCTCGCACTCACCTACGTAGAAAGCTGCGGTTTGAACCGTTAGACGCGGCGTTTCTTCGGGAAGGAACTAAAGCAAACCGCATTCAAAAAAGTCCTTTCGTTGAAAAGTTATAAGCAGAAACGTGCCCAAAAGAGAGCCAAAAATGTTGACTTTTTTCACTAATGACGTCACAACTTTTGAACCAATAGACTTTTTTGAATGCGGTTCGTTCCTAAACCTTCCCGATGAAACGCCGCGTCTAATGGTTCAAGCCCCAGCTTTCTACGTTGAGCCGTTCTCAAGTGATGCCGTTACAAACAGACAGACAAACACGGTTTTAGCTTTCTATGTTTAGTCGTTCTCAATTGATCCTTTTACAAACATACAGACAGACACGATCTTATGAAAGTAATAGTTTGAAAGGTTGATATACATGTCATAAAATTTAATTAAAGCCTTAACCTACTGCAATGCTTCTTGATACACGACATTCTTGACGGTCCTATTGGAAGTGCAAATGAATAGGTGAGAAGGGCTGCTAACTCGAGAACAGGCGACGTAAAATTGTCCGTGAGAGAAACAATCCGACCTAAGATCTATCCCGGCAATCTGCAACGTCTGTCCCTGAGCTTTATTAATGGTCATTGCGAAGCAAACGCTAATCGGAAACTGAACTCTTTTAAATTGAAAGGGGAAGTTGGTTGGGATGATTGGGATCCTAGGAATAAAGACCATTTCACCCTTGCCACTACCTGTCAGGATCATAGCATGAATGACATGGCGGTGAACAGGCCTTAATTGGTGACAGGTGACAGGGCCTTAATTAACAATCTCGTGCCGTTACAAAGCTTGGGGGGGGGGGGTTCAAGTTCCTCATCAACATTACAGGGACACCAATTTTAACTTTAAGAATATGAGCGGGAAGCCCGGGAACAGCTATTGACTCTAGGAACTCTGTAGGGTATTGAACAGACTCATCTGCAGTTACTGTACTGTTCAAAGACCTGTAGTGCATTTCTTCAGCTTCAAACATATCGAGCACTGCCGAGTTGATCGAGGTGGCCTGATCATTCGTTAGTGTTAGGATGGCTCTGTTACAGAGCCACTGCTCAGACTGATTAGATATGTTAGCAGCATCAGGGTACACTCGGGAGATCAGGTCTTCAATTGTTGACACAACATTACAGAGCTGACAGAGGTGACAGTGTCACATTGTCATCGCTGCCGATAGTGCCATCTCCTATTCTGAGTAGGAGAGAAGAGAAGCTGGCACTCTCCTCGCTGCCGCCAAGTTGAACTCTCATGTTGGTGGTGAGAGTTACTTTTTCGATGGCAGGCCAAAGGGTGGACTGTTTCAAACATGCATTAACTTCGTCGGCGCGGGTACCTCGGTAAACGACTGGCAAGATTTGTCGGAAATCTCCAGAAAACAAAGTGGTGATACTTCCCATGACAGTATTCGTAGATCTAATGTCCCTAATAGTGCGGTCCACAGCCTCGATTGCCTTCTTATTGGCCATGGTACACTCGTCCCAGACAATTAGATGGCAGTCTTGAATCACCTTAGCCAGGTCACTGTTTCTGGAGATATTACAGATTGGGGTCTCGCTCCTATCTAAGTCTATAGGGATTTTAAAAGTCGAGTGGGCTGTCCGACCTCCAGGAAGTAGAGTAGCTGCAATCCCAGAGGATGCTACAGCTAACGCTATCTTTCCTGAACTCCTAACTTTAGCCAGGAGGACACGAATCAAAAATGATTTCCCGGTACCTCCTGGAGCATACAGGAAAATTATTTTGCCGCGAGAATTATCTACACTATCACAAACAAAATTGAATATTGTTTTCTGGTCGACAGTGAGTTGGTTTTCACGGGTCAGGTCACTTGCCAGTTCTACAGGGTCGTGGTTGGCCTCTCTATAGTATTGAAGGTTTGGTTCGATACTTAAATTTTGAGGAGATGGCATGGAGTAATGAGAGAGAGGCTGGCCTCCATTGGATTGGACAGCCTCTTCTAACAGTGCTAAGCCCCTATCATAGCACTGTTCCTCAACATCATGGGAAGACGTGTCTATAGACCTCCTTCGCCAGTCCCTAAACACATCCTCACAAAGACTTCTTTTAAATTGGTGCCAGAGTTCAAGAGGGTCTGAGGGACTACAGAAAATTAAAATGATGGCAAACAGTTCTCTCAGCTTTTTGGGGCTATCAGAGACTGCTGCCTCTGTCAGAGTTTGATGCCATTGCTCATCATCCTCTAACAGGCCTAGACTTCGACAGGCAGCCTGATAGGTTGGCTGGACCACGCCATTAATTGTCTTTAGGCTGGCGAATGAAGTGGGGCCTCGGATATTGTACAATAGCATCCTAAGGTGGAAACACTCTGTGTTATTGGGGTGAATGGTGAAAACTCGCCCAATAACATGCTCTTTCTTTACTCCTGGATGTCCTTCCACGGGTGTGCCCTGCTTTCTACGACAGAACTCTCCTCTTTGTCGGTTGAAAGTGTAGTACGAAGGAACTTCCTCGTACAGGAGTGTACTGGCAAAGGCGTCCTTTGTACACACCTTAAAGAAGGCCAGCAATGTGGTGTTTTTAGGGTTTTCCAGCCTTTCCTGAAGGTTTTCAGGCTGGAAGTAAACCCTCTGGCCATTCTCCAAGTGAATATCCAAGCGGATCACTGGAGGAAATCTCTCATGGATGTGAAATGAGAGAATACGCCACACAGCCTCGGAGGTGCTAATGTATCTTCCGCTCTGATAAGTCGTGATCTCGTCCCTATTGTTCCTAACACCAAAGGTAGCCTGGTCACTACCTTTGTTCACATATTTGCAAATGTATTTTATGGACTGGACGCTGCTACAAAACTCTACATTAATATGGGCTTTTAAAGTTCTCGAAAGGACAGGGGAATAGGGAACTACCCAGGAATTGTCTACGATAATATCACGGCCACCGTACCTAAGTGTCGCAGTAAACCCGCCCTGAGCGGGAGACCTTCACTTGTAGATAGGATAGCCATCATCTCCAGTGATGGTTTCCCTCACGAATGCTCTGGGATACTTCTTGCTACACCGACCTTCTCTCATACACGGTGACAGCAAGTTGAGAAAACCACAGGGCCCATGAACCATGTGGTTTTTAACAACACTGTAGAGTTCTGGGTCCTGTGCAGGGTCGGGAAACTCAGCTCGGATCACGTCATCGATCTGAGCTGGCCTGATCTTTTCTCTCAGCCAGAAAAGAATGTGGGCATGGGGGAGGCCTCTCTTCTGCCACTCAACCGAGTACATGTAGCAGGAAGCAGCTCCAAATAACTGATTTTTTGTTAGTAAATTAATCAGGACTTTGAGTTTCAGGTTAAAGACCCGAGATACTACATCATGTCGATCTTGGGGGCCTTGACCTGGCAGAAGTTCCCTTACTATTTCACCCCACCGTGGATTGGTAGTAAAAGTAATAAATAGATCAGGTCTCCCGTATTTGCGCACGTAGCAGAAGGCGTCCTGGGTACGTTGGTGCATGTACCTAGGGCCTCCTGTGAAGGTAGAAGGCAAGATTACCAACTGGCCCATATTTTGCGGGTCCTCATCCGTGCCCAAGGCATCTCGGAGGTGAATATAACTTTCCATTCTCAGGCTTGTCTGATTAGTTCTAAGATACGTCAGTCGCTCGGTCTCTATCTTGGCATACATATCTACCCAAAACTGATTAGTGAGTTGCCTATAATAGATTAGGGGATTAAACTCATTTTGACGGATCATCATCCTATACGCATAAAATTGGAGGGCCGATGTTTTCTTGCGGTCGTTTTCCTCGCCAGTGGTGGGGTCAACTTGGAAAATCAAGAAGTTGTAGCCGTCCTCCCCTCTGGCAAACATAAGAGGGTACTGGAGAGCGTCATAGGAGCAGTGGGTCTCTGATATTCTCCTCAGCTCACCACCCCTGCCACTGATGATAATATCACGACAGCTACACTCCTGGTTGACCAGCAACACCGCTACCTCGTTAGTAGTGGGTTCGTTATACCGACCCCTGTGTTCCCCCCGAGGACGTCTATCAGCTTGAATAACTAATTGCAAATCCGGAATTGCTCCGGCAGGGAGGGTATCAACGGCGGACTTAAAACTCTGAACATAAGAATTGCTGTTGTGTAGCATTTCTTGAAGTTCCCTGAGCAAGGCAATGTTCATATTGGTAAAATTACCTGCTCGTTGCTCAGCCTGAGAGAGATAATCTGCAATGAAGTACAATTGCAGAAATTTCGGTTGAATTTCATTTTCGGAAGGCAAGAGGGAGCCGATTAAATGATAAACTTGCCCTTGGACTTTAAAAGTAGGCATGAAGTTACCCTCGGATATAACATTTGCTCCAAATGAGGTCATTTGAAATGCAGAGTTATATGAATGTACTTTTTTGAAGAAATGACGCGATTCAGGCCTATCACCGGTCAATAAAGAATTAAGTGGCTCTGGAGGCGACTGAATTAGGGGCAATCTGACCTTGCCAGAACTACAACACATTCCAACAGTCTCTCCCTTCCACTTCAAAGCATTGCAAAAGACACACACGCGTTCCATTCGTCCAATATCAGACTCCACGTGATAATTAATTAATGGATTATATTGAAATCCACCCATGTCTTTTCTTATCCACGGCAGCAGAGCAAGTCCCTCCGGTTGTTGTCCAGCGCCCAATAGACCAGGTTGGTGTCCTTCATTTGGTCTTCTTTCTTGCACCAACACTGCCTCATCACTTCTTCGAGTCGTATGTCTGAGGCGGTCTAACTCCAGACGAACTTCCCTTTGTGTAGAACTTTCTCTACTCCGTGAAGCCGAATGCCGCGCTCTATCAGAGGTGAAACGTAGCTCACGCTCAGCCTCCGATTCAGTAGCTCGCGATCTTGAAAGTCGAGCTCTATTAGAAGCTAAGCGTTCGTTACGTTGAGTTTCAGATTCTCGGAACCTGAGAGTAGATTGTATTTCTCTCGTATCTCTCCGGCGTTGTTGACGTTCGAGATCGGTCTCGTTTTCTCGAACACACCTGACTTTAGCGGCATTGTGCGATCTCCTTCCAAGATTCGGTCGCTTGCGAAATAGCATGCGTTCGTTACGTTGAGTTTCTGATTCTCGGAACCTGAGAGTAGATTGTATTTCTCTCGTATCTCTCCGGCGTTGTTGACGTTCGAGATCGGTCTCGTTTTCTCGAACACACCTGACTTTAGCGGCATTGTGCGATCTCCTTCCAAGATTCGGTCGCTTGCAGGATGGCATAGTGCAAACGATTAAAGATAAAAAAGGATAAAAAAGGAAAAAAGATGTAATAAAGAAATAAAAAAGAGATAAAAAAGAGGTAAAGAAGGGGTAGAATGAGTAGAAAGGGAAAAAGGGTAGAAAAGGGTTAAAAAGGGTAATAAGGGTAAAAAAAGTAAAAGGGGCAAAAAGGGGTAAGAAATAAAAATTAAATATTGAACGCAGTTGAATACAGTCAATAAGCAAAGCGGTATTCCAAAAAGGCAGACTTTTCTTCACGAAATGCGCAGAAGAAAATTTGTTTTTAATCTTCCAAGCTACCCATATTAATACCACCCAATGCAACACTTTGCTTGCGAGAAACTCGGCCATCTGGCGGTGGCCGCGGTAGCTGGCGCCGCGTGGTCTCTCTCTCTCTCTCTCTCTCTCTCTCTGGAAGGTTTTAGAGCAAACCGCATTCGAAAAAGTCCATTCGATCAAAAGTTATAAGCAGAAATGTGCCGAAAAGATAATAAAATCATGTCTGTCTGTATGTTTGTAACGGCATCACTTGAGAACGGCTCAACGTAGAAAGCTGGGGTTTGGACCGTTAAACGCGGCTTTGCCACGGGAAGGTTTAAGAGCAAAGATCATTCGAAAAAGTCCATTCGATCAAAAGTTATAAGCAGAAATGTGCCGAAAAGAGAGCGAAAAAGTTGACTTTTTTCACTAATGACGTCACAACTTTTGAACCAATAGACTTTTTTGAATGCGGTTTGTTCCTAAACCTTCCCGAAGAAACGCCGCGTTTAACGGTCCAAACCCCAGCTTTCTACGTTGAGCCGTTCTCAAGTGTTGCCGTTACAAACATACAGACAGACACGATTTTATTATATATAGAGATAGAGATTATTTATATATAAGATTCCCCATTCTCAAATGCGTATGTATACCAATTTTCATAGCGATAGGTTCAACGGTATAGAAGTTTATGTATTGCAGCGCCATCTACAGCGGCGAGTTACAACAAATTGAATAGCGTAAAAACCTTCTCCATGAAAAAATACATTGTGACGTGGCAGATTTAGCCTACGTCACTCCGAACCTTAGGCGAAAGACCGGGTCACCGAAAAAGCGGTATAATAACGAAACGGCTATAACGAGCGCTCTCCCTGGGACATCCGAACGCCCGGAGAATAGAATTATCGCATTTGAATGTCGCGCCGCCGGGCGCGACAAGAGTTTTCAGAAACCACGGAAATCGGCGAGGAGCCCGATACCTGTCTCCGGCCGCCGATTGGCGGAAGGCCGCAAGCGGAGACGCTCGGAACACCAATCACAGGGCGCCGCTGGCGAGGAAGACGGCGAGGATTGGACCGAGCCCGGATCTGTCAACCCGGAGAAAGCGACGAGGCTGTTAAACATAAGGACGATCAGCAGTCCACCCTCGTCGACGTCTCATCCGGAAAATGCCATGAGAGCTACACCGGAACGGCTCGGATCCATGGACGCCGACTAACCGCCTTATATCGGCCGGGCTTCGGAAAATAGAAAATACCGAAGGCCCGGGCCGACATGTCATCGAGTCGTCCCTGCGCCCAGAAACAACGTGATTGGCCCGAGCGTCGCCGAAGACGAGAGTGGGGGGAAAACTGGCTTCCGCGTTCCGAACCATCTCGAACTGGGCCACTGGGTCGAAGGACTACAATTAGTAAAGACGTGCGAACCTTAGACCGCGATTCAAAAAGTATTTTGCGACTGCCGCCATTACAGCGATATTGGTAAGTGCCGGTCAGGCTTCATTTCGATATAATTTTGTGACCAGTTCGTGTTGGTTCGGGGACGTTATTTGAGTTGGCGAAAGTTCGTACCGCGGTGTACCGCGTGTTTCCCCGCGTTTACCGTTGACCAGGAGTCGCTCTCCTGAGAGGCTCGCGAGGCCGCGGATCGTGTGTCGCCGAATCCTCGTGCACGAGCTATTCGGGACCCACGATATTCGCCCGGTAATTCTTCGGGTTGCCCTCGGATTGTTCCTCGGGAGGATAATGCGCCGTATTCGTTTCGTGTCGTTCACCGTTCGCACGTTTCGCCCAGTCTCGAATTAGGAACGCGTACGTCACCGGAGCTCGGTCGAATTCGTGCCCTCGTGGCTTGTAAATTCACGCGAAGTCCTGTGACGACCGAGCTCGACGCGATAGAAGTTATTCCGCGCGATCGGCCGAACAGCCGCCGTCACTTTCGTGTTCGCGCCGGCAAAGGTATTGACTACCGCCGGCAACGGCCGGCGGATTGTATGACCATCTCGTTTTAATAAACGACTATATTTTGCCCGAGATCTACCGAGTAGCTTCATTTACCGTGAGAGACGTTCTCGTCGCGGGGAATGCCCCGTTCCTTTCCTCACGTGGTTCCCTGGACCTGTTCGCGGCCGTCACCGGCCTAAACGATGTTCGCAGATTCGACGTCATTTTGAGAACCGATCGAATCGTTCGAGAATTTCGCGTGGTACGGTATCGTACCTGGCGCCCGTTCACTTCGTGTACAATTTTGTCGTTCGGTTCGAATCTGCGAAGATCTTTTGTCCCGAGAGGACCACGTGTCGCGCGACCGAGCGTGGCCCGGTCGCAAGGCCATAATTTCTCGAAGGCGGTTATCTCTCGGTTCGCCGGGAAATAAACGCCGTGACAACATATATGTGCCAAGTTTCATGTTGATCGGTCAAACAGTTTTTTGTTTTAGATCTTACAAGTATTTGCGTAGCTGTTAAAAATTCACAATCACAAATTTTCAGGATTATCTGTACGTGGTTAGGAGTCTGTACGGGGATAGGAAAAATTATTTTATACTTTTTAGTTCATTTTAAAAATGTGGTATTTTTTAAAAATTTATTTTTATTTAAATAATTATTAACATCTACACTAGTGACCTACTCGAATCATTCAAATTCAACACACCCGGAGAAGCAGCAGTACTATCTTTCGCAGATGACCTCGTTACTTGCGTTTCATATAATAGAGTCGCAAAAGTACAAACCCATCTAGAAACCATAGTAAACAAAATTAACAATTATTATCTAAACTAGAATCTCAAATTAAGCCCCAGCAAGTGTGAAACTATCTTATTCCGCAAACTTCTTGCTTCCATTTCCTCCAAAACCAAAGTAGGCAGTAAAAACTCCCAAATAAAGGCAACAATCCCTGGCACCGACATTAACAAGACAATCCCACACAAAAAGGTGGTAAAATATCTAGGAGTACACATTGTCTACCTTCTAAGAGGCTACGCACACATTGATAAACAACTAAGCAAAGCATACTCAGCCTTCAAAGCAAATAGCAGACTCCTACATAACAAACACCTCTCACACGAAGCAAGAACAATTTTATACATGCTCTTAATAAGACCAATAATCGCAGCCCCTACGCAGCCCCATTTGGTGGAATACAAACCACACAACGATGGAAAAAATAAGAATATTTGAAAGAAAATGCCTCCGAGCCTGTAACAAAATATACAGAACACAAAACTCTAATTGGCAACGTTACGTAAATAATACAACACTTTATAACACAGCAGATATCTCCAGAATAGACAATTTCACTCTACAACTGACTAGGAACTATCTCAGCAAACTTCCAAAAATAAACAACACAATAATACAACAGCTGACTCAAGACGATGCCACGCAGACAACTAGCTACTGGCTACGTATCACCACAAGCATTCATGTTCTGCGACAAAACAGAACTACATAAAAGAAAACGAAAACATCACACCAATAATATACCATTGGAGACGAAATAAGGCCAACAAAAGAATAGCGTACAACAGCGAAGCATACAACAATAATAGAAATAACTTCAGATATTCTGCAGCCATCCCTAACCGAGACTGGATAAATTTAGAACGCCTAAACCACAAAAAATACTGGTGGCTAACAAGAAACGATACACAACTAAACGAGCTTTGTAACCGCAGGGTTGCCAATAGATAAAGCACCCTTAAGGGAGAACCAGTTAAGAACCAACGGCCGAAGCCCATTGTGTATACTCATCTAATATATAAAAATGGATGTTTGTATATATATATAATTAATAGACTTCGAAATTGTTTGACCGATCAACATGAAACTTGGCACATATATGTATTTTTTCATGGAGAAGGTTTTTACGCTATTCAATTTGTTGTAACTCGCCGCTGTAGATGGCGCTGCAATACATAAACTTCTATACCGTTGAACCTATCGCTATGAAAATTGGTATACATAGGCATTTGAGAACGGGGAATCTATATATATATATATAAAAGCGAAGTCCTGACTCACCTATCAACGCCCAGGCTAAACCCTTGGACTTAGAAAGCTGAAATTTTGCACAGAGGTTTCCCTTATGATCTATACAAGGGATAAGAAAGGATATTTTGAAATTCAATCCCCAAGGGGGTGAAAAGGGGTTGCAACGTTTGTATGAGGAATATTTTGTTCGTGGTCGGATTTGCTTGAAACTTGGTCCAAATGCTCTTTGATATAATTAATCAAACACCTGTTTCGGCATTTTAAAAAATTGATCCCCTAAGAGGGTGAAAAGGGGTTGCAACGTTTGTATGAGGAATATTTTGTTCGTAGTCGGATTTACTTCATACGTGGTCTTAATGCTCTTTGATATAATTAATCAAACACCTGTTTCGGCATTTCAAAAAATTCAACCCCCGGAGAGGGTGAAAAGGGGTTGCAACGTTTGTATGAGGAATACTTTGTACGTAGTCGGATTTACTTCATACTTGGTCTCAATGCTCTTTGATACAAATAATCAAACACCTGTTTCGGCATTTTTAAAAATTCGACCTCTAAGGGGGTGAAAAGGGGTTGCAACGTTTGTATGAGGAATATTTTGTTCGTGGTCGGATTTGCTTGAAACTTGGTCCAAATGCTCTTTGATATAATTAATCAAACACCTGTTTCGGCATTTCAAAAAATTCAACCCCCGGAGAGGGTGAAAAGGGGTTGCAACCTTTGTATGAGGAATACTTTGTACGTAGTCGGATTTACTTCATAATTGGTCTCAATGCTCTTTGATACAAATAATCAAACACCTGTTTCGGCATTTTTAAAAATTGATCCCCTAAGAGGGTGAAAAGGGGTTTTGAAATCTAAGATGGCGGCATGACATAAAATTAAAACTCTATAGGGGTGAATGGGGGGTTAAAAGGTTTTATAGAGAAACAATATTAATTTCCAAGGGCATTAAACGGTTTTCTGTGCGAGCGAAGCCGCGGGAAAAAGCTAGTCTTATATATAAATAATATAATCTCTATCTCTATCTCTATCTCTATATATAATAAAATCGTGTCTGTCTGTATGTTTGTAACGGCAACACTTGAGAACGGCTCAACGTAGAAAACTGAGGTTTGGACCGTTAAACGCGGCGTTTCTTCGGGAAGGTTTAGGAACAAACCGCATTCAAAAAAGTCTATTGGTTCAAAAGTTGTGACGTCATTAGTGAAAAAAGTCAACTTTTTCGCTCTCTTTTCGGCACATTTCTGCTTATAACTTTTGATCGAATGGACTTTTTCGAATGCGGTCTGCTCTAAAACCTTCCAGAGACGGAGACAAAGATAGAGAGAGAGAGAGAGAGAACTACAAAGCAACGCGAAAAGCGAAATGGAATTGAACAAAATAGATTATCACAAACACGTTTAATACGTATATGCTTTTAATAAATACTGCGCCACAGCGACGCGTGGCGGCGGAAAGCTAGTAGTTTGTAAGATCCAGCCATTAAGTTTTAGTTATTAAGTTACAACTTAGTATTTATTATCCGTAGGAATACAATAATATAATAAAATAACACAAGTGTTTCCCCATAAACGTATACAGTGTTAACTAAACCAAAGAACTAACTAAGTACTATTAAGATACATTAGGACTTAAGCAATAAATAAATTAATAAGATAGATTACATAGGAGCATTGTATGCGTGCAATCAACATTGTAGGTGTAACAAACTTGCACTAGGCAAGCTTGTTACGAACACCGGTATAAACAACACTTCCCCGAAACTCCTTGATCAAAGTGTCATCCACCAAAAACCCAAATATACACAAAAACCAGTAGAAAAACCATAGAACACACCTTACCTCACCACCAACCCTCACCTCCAAACAGTACATTTTGGGGAGTATAAAAGGCCTCCGAAATAGGCCAAATCATCGCAGTCCTGCTTAGGCGACCTAAGCATCTACCGCGCACCAGGTACCCGATCCCTCGACGACGACGTCGTAACCAGTCCGCCGGAAAAATACCGCTCCTCCAACGAGACGTTGAGACCAGCCCGCCGGAAATCTCCCGTTCCTGCACAACACGTAAGACACCGTTCCCGCGACGAAGACGTCGACCACGATACCAAGTATCTCCTGCAACACCGTTCCCTCGACGAAGACGTCGACACCAGTACCGACTGCCTCCAGTAGCACCGTTCCCTCGACGAAGACGTCGACCCCTGACACCCGCTCCTGTGCCGAAACGTCACCTACCGCACACACCGAACCCCTCTGTCACCGTTCCTGTGACGAGACGTCACCTCCTGCACCGCACCCCGCTAGCACCATTCCTGCGACGAGACGTCGCCCCCCCCCCGCACCGACCCTCACTGCCACCGCTCCTGTGACGAGACGTCACCCCCCCCCCTTGCACCGAACCCCGTCGACACCGCTCCAGTGACGAGACGTCACCCCTTCGCACCGAACCCCCGTTCAAGCACCGTTCCTGTGACGAGACGTCACCCCTGCGCACCGAACCCCCGTTCAAGCACCGTTCCTGTGACGAGACGTCACCCCTCGCACCGAACCCCCGTTCAAACACCGTTCCTGTGACGAGACGTCACCCCCTTGCATCGAACCCTCATTCAAACACCGTTCCCGTGACGAGACGTCACCCCCTTGCCTCGAACCCTCGTTCAAACACCGTTCCCGTGACGAGACGTCACCCCGCGCACCAAACCCCCGTGCAAACACCGTTCCTGTGGCGAGACGTCACCCTCTGGCACCGAACCCCGTCGAGCACTGCTCCCGTGACGAGACGTCGCCCCGTACCGACATACACTGTCGCCCGTCCCGTGACGAGACGTCACTTCCTGCACCAAGCCCCATTAGGGCCGGTCCTGTGGCGAGACGTCACCGAACCACCGCGGACACCGCTCCCGTGACGAGACGTCACCTCCTACGCTGAAACCCTTTAACACACGGGTCCTCCGGCACCAAGTCGACCCCACCGTCCGCCTCTCCACAGCGATCCTGCGATCACCACCCGTTCTCACCGTAATGACGAGGTGGCGAGCTTAGCTTTATCACGGAAACATCGTCTTGTTTATTTCGACACCTTTCCACCACGTCTTCCCGCTCCGGCCGCACTACGCGAACCCCGGCACGGCGAGCTATTCCCGCACTAAGGAAACCCCGGGTAGAACGAACCGATAACACGCGAGAAAGCGGCACCGTTACATAGGGATGTATGAAACAATGGTCATTTTTCTGTTATGTTTGTTGAGGTACCATTTATTTTTGTCATGAGAATGTACACTAAGAAACCAATAAACATATTTAAAAAAAAAACACTGGCGCGGCATATGCGCGCACAGGAGGTCGACCAAATTTGGATTTTTGGTTGACTGGGTAAGTATGCCTATTCTTGAAAGCCAACGTCGCGTTGGCTATTGGGGACTGATTGTACAGCTTGTCAAATCTAGCTCTGCGGCTGAATGTCCCCCGCAAGGGGAAATGACCCCGCTGCGCAGTGGTAGATAGGCGGAACTTCACAACGATACGTCACCTGTCAAACGATTCACGTTGCGACAGTTGAGTTAAAAAGTATAGTGACACAAGTGTATTCACACAAACATATAAACAGTTGTTTTGTATGTTTACTGCTGTAAGAAATAATGGACAGTACGCACTTTTGACGAGGTGTGTACTTTACCGTTCAAATGTTGCATCCTTCTCTCGTCGAGTGCGGTCTTTGTTTCCTTCTGCGCATCCCTATGAATTTGGTCAACCGCACAGCTACATTTGACAAGCTGTAGCTATAAAAAGCGTATTAAAATTGGCTCGCCAATTTTTTGATAAAAAGTCTATGTCTTACCTATTAACAAATAAACTATCACAGGACCATATTGAAACCTTTTTTTCTTTTATGCGAAGGATGGGTGGTTTTAATAACAACCCTACATGTAGGCAATTTAAATCGAATTACAGAAAGTTAGTAACGCATGTCAATTCAGTTGTTCCTGACAGCGTGTTCGCGGATCGGATGTGGGAATTCTGAGATTGTCGAGGATGCACGCTGAAGTAGTTGAATGTGGAGTAACAACACTTTAATGCACTAACACAATAACGATGATTACATGTAATTGAGTATGTCGCAATGATTGGGATGGCCCACTATAGAGGAAAACGCGAGGTGGTGCCATTAACGCGAGGCGACGTGGTGTGTGGTATAGACAAAGTGTGTATAACGCGTGTTTACTTAGTCGTAGTCGTTAACAGAGTGTCCGGCGCTCTCGATCAGCCGGTGCCTGCCGAAAATCGCGCGTTCCGCGGCCGCAGGGTGGAGGGTGCCGCGACGACGTGACGTCACCCGATCGTTGCCACGCGAGGTCGGTAAAGCCGATCGGATGCGCACTGGTTTGCCGGAACACAGCGCGTATTGCATATTGCAGGACGGTACTACAATATTGAGATCACAGATTTCAAAAAATAATAATAATGATGAGGGGGAGACTATGACAGAAAAATCCTTGATTCTGTCCAGGCCACAAATGCGCGTGAGGGCTCGTAGTCTTCCCTGGACACGATCTTGGCACATGATGTCGTCGCCACAATCCGGGCCGATCGTGTCTGGTTTAACGATCGGGCCGTTGTAAGAGGGTAGCACAGCCGCACTAACTCTTACTTTTTACTTATTTTGTACACATTCAAGACGGGAAAATTAAATTATAGATTTTATTTATTGTAGGATTCCTAGACTGCTTGTGTGTATTAGACTTCCTAGACTTTATGCAACATAAAAATTGTCTGCATCGATTGCAAGAGATAGAAACTAAATTGAATGTTACTTCTTCCCTCTTAACGGGTCTTTATGCAAAAAAATTCTCGTCGTATAAGGGAAAAGAAAATTTATATTTTTTTATTTTTTAATACGCCGCAGGGGGAGTTGGTGAAGACATAGGGACTGTGATAGGGACAATGACACAAGGAATAATAAATATTATAATTTTTTATTATTACTATGCTTTATTATTGGAAATTACAAAAATTTACAATCTTTACATGGACCTAAATCTACAGAGTGAGTCACCTAACGTTTGCACCTCAAATATCTTTGTTGTTTCGAAAGATACGTAAAATATGGTAAAGACAAGGTAAATCGTACAATGGGGCTGACACGATGCTAAAAAAATTTTGTTTTTATGTCATTTTTTTAGAGATATCAAGGTCATCTTGACTTTTTTAAATGGAATGAGGTATTTTTTAATACATCAATCGATGCAGCTGGACATTCGTTATAAAAGAGTACTAACCTATGTACAGTCAGCGGCAATAATAAGTGGACACCCTTAAAAATCGCGCAACTTTTTAGAAATTGGTCCAAAGGACTTGAATTCTTTTAAGATGTGAGACCGGCTAGATCGCTCGTGAATAAGTAAACAAAAATTGATTACGATTGCAATTGGTAGTAATTATACAAAATATTAAAAAATGATGTTTTGAGAACTTTTTTATCTGGGCCTGTAACGATAATTTAAAAAATGCGTTTTATAGATTTCGGTAACTTATATGCATGAAATGACTGAAAATTTCATCGAAATCGGTCAACATTGCAATGAGCTACATACGTTTAAAGATGAGAGCTTAAGGGTGAAAGTCGCAGATTTTCAGCCTTGCCAGGGCATTTCGCCCTTACGTGATCATCTTTAAACTTTGTAGCTCATTGCAATTTTGACCGATTTCGATGAAATTTTCAGTATGCATATAAGTTACCGAAATCTATAAAACGCATTTTTTAAATTATCGTTACATGCCCAGATAAAAAAGTTGACAAAACATCATTTTTTAATATTTTGTAAACGTTACACAAGTATGTAAACGCTAACGTCTTAGTACGACAGTAATGGTGTTTTAGAGTTATTTAAATTGAAATATCTCGTGAACTACTAACTTTTCGACATACATAGGTTAGTACTTTTTTTCAACAAATGTCCAGCTGGATCGATTGATGTATTAAAAAATACCTCATACCATTTAAAAAAGTCAAGATGACCTTGATATCTCTAAAAAAAATGACAAAACAAAATTTTTTTGGCATCGTGTCAGCCCCATTGTACCATTCAACTTTGTCCTTACCATATTTTACGTATCTTTAGAAACAACAAAGATATTTGAGGTACAAACGTTAGGTGAGACTCACCCTGTATATATTGTGATTATTACACGTTGTTGCCTCTGCTTCCCCAAACTTGTGGCCCGTAGCACGTTCTGGCATAGGCGGGATACCTCAAAAATACAAAGAAAATCAGTAATGTACAATATATGTATGTGCGTTGAATGGCATAATTAGATATACGTACCACGCGAAAAATTAGAGGTCTTCCTCTTCCCCGGTTGCCGCAGCTTCCTTCTCCTCCTTCCCTGGATAGCACATTATATTTTTCCTCCGTTCTGTAAATTAGATTTTCAATTACACAGTGAGTAAATGTGAGTATTTAATCTTCTTCGCTTATTTCTCATCTCAACGAATTTTCTAATTTCTGGTGCCACAATTACAAAAGGTCTTCTGATGTTTTTCATCAACTAATATACCTAACTGATTCAAATATTGCAATGATATTAATAAAAAATCGATTAAAGTTGAACGACAAACAAAAGAATGTACTACCAGAAATGGAAAAATTCCATGATGAGAAGCAAGTGAAGAAGATTAAATACTTGCCTTACTGAATTGGTTTTAGCCATCATTTTGCCGATTTAGAATATTGCTAAGCTAATTCTAATCTGAATGGGTCAAAGCTGAATTGTGTTGGATTTGTCTAAAGTGATAAATGATAATAATGATAATGACAAGAGAGTGATAAAGTGATAAAAAAAGTGATAAAGAAATAAACAATTTACTATTTTGGACTCTACATTGAAGTGAACATACTCGCCCCGTAGCACCTCATACGTGATGGCACATGGCACTGTCGCTTGGTGTGCCGACAAGCGTACTCACGCTTGGGTACTCCATCATGGGTACTCCAAGTTCGACGTCGAGACTCGGAATCGTCTGTAGACGACTTAGGTACCGGGCGGGGTGTTGTACTCGGTAGAGCAGTTACCACGCTGCGATCTGTTGAGACTCAGCCCTATGCTTGGGGATTCGTCTTGTCGGTTAGACGAGGCCCCTTATATACATATATTTTACGTACACGCATATTGCTTGTGTTGTACGCTATACAATATAGAAGAAGTAACACATATATACACACCTCGCGGTGTGTTGTGTTATTTCTTTTTATTTTTTTTAAAAGCAATACGCCGCTGGAACATGTACTACAGGTCCTGCAGTGTACGCTATTCAAACCAATACGCCGGTGGCACTTAAAAGAACAGATTCCCGCGATTCGGTCGCGCCGGGGGGCGAAAACCAATACGCCGCCAAACGTGAAACCAATACGCCCCTGGGAAACGATACGCCGCTGGTACTTTAAAAAGAACGGCGCGCGCACGGGTGGCGGCGCGCGCGCAGGGGGACGAGAACCGATACGCCGCCAAACATGAAACCAATACGCCGCACAGTGGTCGGAAAGCGCCAAAACGTGGCCAAAGTGCCAAAAATGAATTTGCCGTTAGGCGGATGGGGTTTGCGTGTAACAGACCTGTACGATGCAGGCATGTCACTATGAGACACGCGCCGAACATAACCGAGCGACGCCGAAGATCACCGAACGCGCCGTCCGTATACGACGCGCTACGATGCACGATCCCGCGCTCCAAGCCATATTCGGCGGGAAACGGACGCCGAGGTTCCGCCATCTTGAGGAAGGCGGAAACTCGACGTCACACATCCGTTTCCTTCACACCATTCCCCCACCACCAATCTTCGCCTATAAAAGGCGATGCAAACGAGGCACGGGCCTCTTTTCCAGCCTGGGCAGCATCCTGGGCACATCCCAAAGTATTGGTAAGTGATACTGATACTTTCCTACTTTCCCACGCTCGTCGTCGAGTTGTCCGCAGCATCGGCCTCCTCGACACCGGCGTTTCGTACCGGCGTGACAGCAAACACGCCAAACAGAGAGGGCAGCATCCTTCTCTGCCGTTCGGGCAGCATCCCGAACACACTTCTTGGGCAGCATCCCGACAACTCCGACAGCTACCGGAGACGATTAAATGTAGGGGCAGCATCCTCTACATTTGCCGTAGAACCGCCACGAGGAACTTCCCAACTCGTGGCCGGGTTTTCCTGAACCGTTCCTTCTGAACCCAGTCGCCGGTATTCATCACCAGGTCCACGCGATCGCGTCGCGTCGCGATAAACGGTCGCCCCAGAAGCACCAGTAGAAGCACGGGCCGGTAGCACGATTCATCCGCACAATGAGTCCGCAAACGTACGTTGAGTGAGCCCGGAAATACATAAACACGTTGTCGTTATTTCACACCCCGCGCACTTCGTCCAATTTCAGCTTCCGTCGATTCTCTCGCCGATTCACGAACCTGGCGCGACGAGCTATCGTAGCACGAGAGGGTACGACGCCGCGACGACATCTCCGCCGGAAGCAGAACCGTTACAGCCGTACTGGATACTCAGGTAATGACTCTATGGGAAACCCAAAGTAAAAAGGTCTTACCATGTATACCTGCCAAATGGTGGGTGTACAAATATCGCGTTCAGTCGTCACTCAGTTTTTGTGCAGTGAACTACGGTGGGAAAAAACAAGTGTGAAGCTTGTAATTTTACGAAAAGTGAATTTCTTTTTTGTGTGTACGATGGATGCTGTTCCAGGATGTAAGTACTATGCATAATAATAATATTGGATTTATATTAATTAGTGTTTATAATGTATAAAGTCAAAGATAAAATTTGGTGCACAGATTTTAAGAATGTAAACTAAAAGTTGTATATAAGACAATATATTCCAGATCTTGTTGCTAGGTCTTGTAGTAGATACTTTTATCTTACATTATTTTGAAAAAAAACCTGCGATGAGCTGCGGACCTGGTCGTACGATTCATTTTTGTGACGCAGAGGTAGTCACGGTACTAGTTACAAGCATGTTTTCTGGAGAAAGTGAGAAGATATAATAAAGTATGTTATACTTATATTTTGTTTGTTTGTTCCACTTATAGAATTTTCTGATACATGTTTTGAACATCGACAACAACTTGTTTATTGTTTGAAAAAAATTTTTTTAATTAATAAATTGTTTTTTTATACTTTCAGGTTCTTCTGACACTGAAATACGTTTCTCTAGAAAAGAAATTTTTCTCATGGTTAGAAATCACCTAGGTAATAGTTTAAGTACTATTCTTCAGCATTTGGAGGACCAGATATTGGAGAAAAGTGGATCCATAATCAAGATCACTGATTCCAGCATGAAAATGACCTTGTCAGGATTATTATCTTTGATGAGAAATAAGTGGCAAGCAGTTAGCAGAAAGGAAGAAATGTTTTTCAAGAAGTTTGACGCATGGCTGCAAGTTTCATAGAAACTGCCTACCTGCAGCGGCTGCGGGAAGTCATAAAAGTGGCCGTCGCCCTGCTGGATTTTCCGGATTAAGCGAACGATCTAAACGCCGAAGAACAGAAGAAATCCGATCTACCTTTTCCTCGGAAGAAATTTGTTATGCGAGCCAAATGAGCCTTCGAGCTTCGGGAAAATTGGATGCATGCAAAGTCGTCAAAGATCTGACATCTGCAAGCCCATCGAGAGCTACGAAGTACCGTAAATCGGTGGAAGCTTGTGCAGAATCCACGTTATCCGGTAATGCTGCTCTCTCAGTTTTAATAGAGTACAAACTATCAAGATATGTTTATTCCGGATTAAGAAATGTCGGCTTGGACAATAATTGCCAGTTATATCCGCCATATGAAAAGGTACTGGAAGCCAAACGGCAGTGTTATCCAGACCGAGTAGACATGATGATTACGGACTACTGTGCAGAAATAAAATTACAGGCGCTCCTAAATTTTACAGCTTCGCGGATTTTATTAACGCAGGAAATTGTGATAGAAAAATTAACCGCGAACGAAGTTTCAAAAATGATTTTAATTTGTAAATGGGGCTGTGACGGAAGCTCAGGACAAAGTATGTACAAACAAGTATTTAGTACCGAAGATAAATCAGATGCAAATATGTTCTTGACTTCCTTGGTACCAATACAATTATTGTGTGACCAACAAAAAACAATAGTTTGGAAAAATCCAAGGACGTCTTCTCCGCGGTTTTGCAGGCCAATAAGACTTCAGTGTATTCATGAAGACGCAAAAGTCTCAAAAGATGAAGTTCATTACATAGAGCAGCAAATAAAAGAACTTGTTCCATTTACAACTATTATTGATGGGAAGGAGATCGCTGTAAGTTTTAAATTGGCATTAACGATGATCGATGGGAAAATATGCAATGCCATCTCTTCCACGAAATCTACGCAACGTTGCTACTTGTGTGGAGCAACATCTAAAGAATTTAATTCTATCGATGCGGTCCTTGCAAGGGAAATTAACAAAGAAAATTTGCATTTTGGATTATCTACGCTGCATGCATGGATTCGATTTTTTGAATGGTGCTTGCATTTATCATATAAACTGGATATTATGAAATGGCAAGCACGCTCAAAGGAAGAGAAAGAAAATGTGGAGAAAAGGAAACAAAACATTCAAAATGGTTTTCGTACGCAGCTGGGCCTTCTTGTTGATCGCCCGAAACAAGGATTTGGCAGTACAAATGACGGGAATACTGCTCGTCGGTTTTTCGAAAACGCCGCAATATCCTCATCCATTACAGGAATTAACGAAACGTTAATCCATAGATTCCACACTATTCTACAAACAATTTCTTGTGGTCACACAATGAATGTTTCGGCGTTCGAAGAATATGCACAAGAAACTGCGAGAAAGTTTGTGGAGCTATATCCATGGTACTACATGCCCACAACATTACATAAAGTATTCATACATGGATCGCAAATAATAGGTGCTGCATTACTGCCAATTGGACAAATGTCCGAAGACGCACAAGAAGCCCTGCATAAATGCATAAAAAAGTTTCGAGAGGAATATTCGAGGAAATTAGACCGCAGTAAGACAATGGAAGATGTGCTATTGCGGCTCATTATATCCTCGGATCCATTGATATCTAGTATCAGAAAATTGCCGCAAAAAAAGATGAAAAGTTTGTGCCCTGATGCTGTAAAATTATTACAATCTCCAGCAATTACTTATGATGATAGTGCGACAGAAGAGCTATTTGACTAACACGAGGGCAAAATTTTTTATTCAGACGAGGCCAGGATGCGAATTTAGATTATATTTTTTAGTTATTTTTTTTAATCGTTATTACTGTATTTTACTATTACTTTTGTAGCGGCCATCGGCACGTACATTTAAGAACATTTGGCGTGCAAATGGTCGAGCAAATTTAAGGAATTAATATCACGTTTTGTGGTAGTTAGACCCTGTACCTTCGGGCCCAACAGTTAGTGCGGGTGCCGTAAATCTCTAGATTCCGAAGGGACCGCGAAGCTAGGCAGGTAGGCGATAGCCGGACACGTCATATTTTTATTTACTTTTACTTTCTCATTCTCGCAGTGTCAAGGTCTTAAAGTTCTTTTAATAAATCGCACTCCTTGGCGGACGGCTTCACCGTCAATGGTTGTTATCATTGAACGCCCACATCAATCATCCTTTCTACTCGAACGCATATCTCAACCTCAGTCTCTCTCTCTCATGTGTAGTATTTTCTCTCTCTCTCTTACATAAAAATTATTTATTGTAATAAAATGTTCCTCTTATTTAGTTTTTTCTATTGTTTGTCGCTCATTTAATATAATCTTTTATCCATTAATTTTGAAGCAACCATCGGTAAATACAATAACACATATGGCGAAATAAAATTTCGGTAAATCATTTTATTAACAAAATCAAATAACTTTTTCACATAGCATATTACGCATCCGCTATTTTGTTTTTTTACTTTTTGAGATCAGATTCATATTCGCCGGCACGAAAAATGTGGGAATACTAATTTTCAAGAGAGTTCAATAATTTTTTGGGTTACGCATCCTCCATATTGAATCCGCCATTTTGTTTTTTTAATTTTTGAGATCAGATTCATATTCGCCGGCACGAAAAATGTGGGAATACTAATTTTCAAGAGAGTTCAATAATTTTTTGGGTTACGCATCCTCCATATTGAATCCGCCATTTTGTTTTTTTAATTTTTGAGATCAGATTCATATTCGCCGGCACGAAAAATGTGGGAATACTAATTTTCAAGAGAGTTCAATAATTTTTTGGGTTACGCATCCTCCATATTGAATCCGCCATTTTGTTTTTTAAATTTTTGACATCAGATTCATATTCGCCGTCACGAAAAATGTGCGAATACTAATTTTCAAGAGAGTCCAATAATTTTTTGGGTTACGCATCCTCCATATTGAATCCGCCATTTTGTTTTTTTAATTTTTGACATCAGATTTATAATCAGCGACTCCAGAAACCTATGAGTATCAATTTTGAACTAAATTGGAGTACTCCTTCCTATTTTGACCACGTTTTGGCGATTTCCGACCACTGTGCGCCGCTGGAACAGAAGCAACACGCCGCTGCAGACGAAAGCAATACGCCGCTGGAACTTTGAAATTTTTCTCGTCCACATATTATACGCGCGCACGGGGAAATTTGTACACGCTACGCTTCGTATTATTTGTGAGAGAACATAATATATGCTTTCTTTTTTTTCCTAAATTAACAATCAACTATTATTATTATTCAGACTTTTGCTCATTGTCGTGTGCATTTCAGTTCTCTTTCCATTTTTAGTACACGGAAGAGTAGATAGAATTTCAATTTTATTTTTTTTTTCATTTCGACGCTAAGAATCATACGCTTGATCGAACGAGAGAGAGAAAGAGAGAGAGAGAGAGAGAGAGAGAAAGACATGCAATCTAGAATCGTTTGAATTTCACTTGAGAAACGCAACTATATAACGAGACATAACTCTCTAATAAAAACACGCGATAATTATTTATTATTTATTTATTTATTTATTTATTTATTTATTTATTTATTTATTGTTAATGCCGCGAAAACCTGGTAGAGAAAGTATACGAATATCGCGTCACGACGACCGTACGATCCACCGAGACCACCGCGGACGTACTTATCCAAGCGTGTGTCTGTATACTCGAAGAATTTCAAAGTTCCAGCGGCGTATTGCTTTCATTTTGCAGCGGCGTATTGCTTTCGTCTGTAGCGGCGTATTGCTTCTATCTGCAGCGGCGTATTGCTTTCAGTTCCGGCGGCGTATTGCTTTCGTCTGCAGCGGTGTATTGCTTCTATTCACAGCGGCGTATTGCTTCTATTCACAGCGGCGTATTGCCTCTATTTACAGCGGCGTATTGCCTTATTTACAGCGGCGTGTTGCTTCTACTTGCAGCGGCGGATTGCCTTTATTTACAGCGGCGTACTGCTTTCAGTTACAGCGGCCCATTTCCAGAGTTCCAGCGGCGTATAGCTTCATGTTGTAGCGCCGTACTGCTTCATCTTCTAGCAGCGTATTGCCGGAGTTCTAGCAGCATATTCCTTATATTATTAGAACAATGTAGCTGAAATAACCAATTATCCCATACGATTGCCAACTGAAAATAATACATGTGATTTAAAAGTAAAAAATTAAAATATAAATTTTTTATTTTATTAATAAGATACGAATAATATAATACAATATCAACATATTGTATTATTTCAACCAATTACATGTTGTTTTATTGACAATTAAATGGCCCAAATCCGGCATCCCAATATCCGCACAAATCCACAGACATGGTTCGAACGAAAAAAAAAGAGGGACATTTATTATTGCCCGCCCCCTGAAGGGGAGCGCCGTACCTCGAGGTTTCCCTCATACCGGCAAGAGCAATTTGGCGAAATCTTGTTTCATTTCCAGTTTCGGTTTCAATTTGGGTCTGGTTTCTGCGGGGATAGGGTGAGATGGGATGGGTGTATGTATGTATCTGTTGTTCTTGTTGTTTTTACTTTCTATCTCCGTTGTATGTTGTCACGTCGCTTTCTTAACTTTTCGTATGGATGGTCGAACGATGAATAGCGACACCGAGAATTTACAGGCGAGACGCCGGGCCACGCTCGGCCGCGCGATGCGTGGTCCTCTCGGGACAAAATACGCTCACAGTCTCTTTATTTGAAAATCAAACTTGATGCAATTTCGGGCGCCAGACACCTGAAGGTGTCACACGAAAGAATCGTAATCTAAACACGAAAGCGGAACGCGGTTGGACTCTCGAGACTGTGACGTAGCAAACGAATTCTGAATAGCTCTCGCGAGGGCGCAGGATTCTACGTCGGGAGAACACGAGACGTTCCCCGCGACGGGAAGGTTTTCACACAAGGAATAAACAACGTTTCGGCTAGCAGGATGTTTATTAAACGATTCGACTGGGCTGCCGACGACTCGGCAGCGAATACAAAGTAGCCGGCGCGTATTATCGCGACGGATGGAAATCGCACGCGCTGTTTCTCCCGTACTTTACAAACTCGCGAAGAATTCGGCAGCGATAGGAACTTCGCGACGCGGAAGGCCTCGAAGGCCGATTTCCGACCGAACTCAGATGGAATTCGCGATTTCTCTCGGACTTGCGTCGATCGAACAGAATTTACGACCACGAATCGAACACGCGACGGCTTCACACCGTGGAACGAGCGCAGGTTAATTAGAATTAACGGCGGCGGCGATAGTATCCCGAATCCGCGACTTCGCGTTTAGATCGGCGTCGTACAACCGCCATAAGGCGGCCACGCGGCCCCCCGCTATCCGACCGGATTCGTACCGCGACAACGATATCCTTCACAATACGAAGGATTCGTGATTCGACACCAATAGTGTCACCCAAATATCGTCCGCCTCGTTTGCCGTTAACTCTCGCGACACGAATACCTAACCTCGCCGCGCTACCCGAGCCAACACGAAATTCACGAATAATTAATATCGAAAGCCTGATCGGCGCTTACCACTGGTAATTCAGCGATAGCTGAACGGCAGCGAATCTCTAGGTCCCTTGGTCTCAGCAGGCGCAAAATACAAGAATTATAAGCAATCGTTCAAAGCGACAACTGTCCGTTAACGATCCCAAAGACGCAGTGATCGTTCACGCGGCAGCTCGGGTACGCGGAAGCAGGGCGTCCCCCACTTTTCGATTCTACTTCCTTCGCGCAACGTCTCGACCTATCGCTAATGCTAATCGCTAATTTTTCGTTGACGAATCCCAGGCGACGGCGTTCGGCTTCCGGCGTCTCACGGCATATCCGGCAGCGTTGTCTTCCGGTTGGCCGCTTCCCGAGGAGACGATCGGCGTCAGCCAATCCGGTTGCGGTGCAGCTTCTTCCCGGACGAGGCGACGACAGGGTAGAGTGGTTGATCGTCTCTGCACCGGATGCCCTCGTCGGCGCCTCCAGGTTGACAGTCCTGGGCCTTGACGATCTCTCGTTATTTTCTTTCGGGGTCCTGCCTTTCGCCTGCCTCGAGGTGCTTACCCTCGAGGGTTCGTTGCCTTTGCGTTGAAAGTAGAATTTCCGGATCCCGCCTGGGACCCGGATACGGTCCTGTAAACCTTAGTCGCGCAATTTGGCGCGACATTCAAAACATTAGAATGCGCCTTTTTGGGTCTCACTCGTGCCCAGGGAGAGCGCTCGCAGCGGCCCTTATCGCGATGCTTGACCAAAGGGTGGCCCGGTCTTCCGTTATGGAAGTTCGAGTGACGTAGGCAATCTTGCCACGTCACAATGTATATGTACGCTGCTTCCGCTGTGTGTGTGTGTGTACATGTGCGCCGCTGGCTTTAGTTCTTTGTGTGGTATTTAACTCTCCTCCTCTCTAATTTCTGTTTTGTTTGGCGATGTGTGCATTATCCAGTTTGCCGCCACCAGAGTTCCTCCTTCTTCTTTAGGATGGTCCTCACCGTACGCGCGAGAACTCTATATGTATCCTTGTGCACGATGTCGGCCACAGTCGGGGGCCAGGCCAAGCCCCTGTCGCGGCAGATCGCACGGTAATCCTCCCTCTCAGCTGCGTGTAGGGGGCAGTAGAACACGACATGTAAGGGGGACTCCGCGGGGGCTCCACAACGGCAAACCGGGCTTTCCGCGAGTCCTCTCTCGGACAGCTTCTCGGCAAAATCTCCGTGCCCCGTCAGAAATTGGACGATACAGTGCTCGAGGTAGATCCACCTCATCATGAGCCTGTCAAGCACGCGCGGGAAGAGTCCGTGGGTGTGTCGCCCGGTTGGGGAGCTGTCCCACCTAGTCTGCCACTCTCGCAGAAGGTGCTCAACCACCTCAGCGCCTAGGTCTGGATCCCCCGGCCCGCTGCCGAAGTCTCCCGGGAACTCGTAGCCGTTAATCTGGAAGGGCAGTCCTCTTGTGGACCGATAACGGAAGTCCAGACGCTTTATGTGCAGGTCGATCGGGGGGGGGGGGCGCCGGCGGCGACAAGAAGCGCATCGGTGGCAACCGTCCTGTAGGCCTTCGTCACGAACAGGAGAGCGCGTCTCTGCGCGCTAAGCAGCTGCCTCCGTTCGGCAGCGCTCATAAGGTCCATCCAGGCTGGGGCGGCGTATGAGACTATAGGCAGGAACAATCCGGTGTATAGGATTCGAAGGGCTCGGTGCCTGAGGCCCCAGGTGCGGCGCGCGAGCGCCGCGAGTGAGCCGATCTTCTGGAGCGCCTTTTTGGTCACGACGCTGATGTGAGTGCCGACCTTCATGCCCTCACCGAAGTGCACGCCCAGGTATCTCGCCGTCTCCACCCTACGGATCTGCTTATTCGAGACTTTGATTGTTGGCAGCCGGTTTTTAGACAGAAACCCCTTCAGCAGGATCATTTCCGTCTTCTCGCTCGCAAGGGCGAGCTTCTCTCGAGCACACCAGTCCTCCACAATCGCCACAGACGCCTGTCCCTTTCTCTCGAGCTCCAGTCTGGATTTGCCTGTGATGATTATTAGCAGGTCGTCCGCGTACGCGAACTCCTCGTATCCTAATTGCTCGAAGGTCTTCAGCAGATCGTCAAATATAAGATTCCAGAGACTGGGGGCAAGGATGGAGCCCTGTGGGCATCCCCTCGTTACGTTCTTCGCAACGTGTTCGGTTCTCCCATGAAGCTCGACCCTCCGGCTCGTGAGGTAATCGGAGACCAGCGCGTACAGGTTTGCGGGGCAGTTTCTTTCCCTGAGGCGATGCATCACGCTAGGCCACCACACATTATCAAATGCGCCAGCGATGTCGAATAGTATGCCCAGTGCGTACCTCTGTCCCGTTGCCTCGACACATCTGCGCATCCCAAGGATCGCATCAACGGTAGACTTCCCTCTGCGGAAGCCGAACTGTCTGTGCGCTGCGTACTGCGGGTGCATAAAGGTTGCTTCTAGCCTCCCCGGTATGAGTCTCTCGAGAGACTTCCCCATGACCGGGAGAAGGCAGATTGGGCGGTATGAATTCGGGAGGGACTCGTCCTTGTCAGCGCCCTTGAGAAGAGCCCGGACTGATCCCGTCTTCCACACCGCCGGGAAGCATCCGTGTTTGAGGCACGCGTTAAAAAGTCTCCTCAGTTCGACGCGGAGAACCGGGTATGAGGCCTTGTAAGCAGCAACCTCTATAAGGTCGAGTCCCGGTGCCTTCCCATTCCGGAGGGAGGAAATTGCATTTTCAACCTCGTAATCCGTAAACTCCGGTGTGTCCGGCGCGTTGTGCGGCTCGGATCTAGCGCGTCGTCTCTCCGTCTGTTCGTCCATGGTGTCGGGGACATCATCCGGGACCAGGGCGTTGAGTAGTCGGTGAGCAGAGTCGCCCCAAGTGACCGACGGATCAAGGCCGGCGCCTCCCGCCGATAGCGCCTTCTCTGGGGCGTACTTCTTCATGCGAGCCTTGTAGACTGCTCCCCATGCGTCCTTGTTGCCCTCGTCGGTGACGAACCTCTGCCAGTCAGAAGTCTTGGCAATGTGGACCTCGGCCGTGTATCTCCGTCTGATTAGGAGGTATTCGTTTCTTCTCATGATTCTGCGCGCTGGGTCTGTCTCTGTCTGGAAGGCCTTCCTGGATTTGTAGGTCCGCTTCTTGAGACTGGTAAGTTCCTCTGTCCACCATGGGACCGACCGATCATATCTGCACCTCGGCTGCATTGTAGCCCTGCATGCGGAGAGAATGCAGTCCTGGATGAGGACTGCCGTCCTCTCGGTGTCTTCCTTGGTCTCCAGGCTGATCTCCTGGAGCCTGTCCATCTTGACCCTGTACAAGGACTGCTGGAATTTCTGCCAGTCTACATTGGTAGTCCGAAAGCGTTGAGTTGGTGTCATTTCACGCTGGAGGGGGGGTCCCCCCCGAGCTGAGGGCCAGACGCTGAAGGAGATGGGGTTGTGGTCACTGGTGGACCATTCCTCGTGCACCGTCCAATCCCGAGTGCATCGGGCCGCGGATTCGGAGGCCAGGGTGACGTCGATATTTGACTCCCCGCAATGGTTTCGAAAGGTGGGGGGATTGCCGGGCTCGTTGAGCACCACCAGTCCCTCAGAGATCAACGCCTGCTCCAGCATCTCGCCGCGGTGATCGAGGAATGCACTGTGCCACGCCGGGTACTTGGCGTTTGCATCAGCGGCTATGATTAGACTTCTGCCCCGGAGCTCACTGCAGATTTTTCGCAAGAGGTAGAGATATCGGTCGATGTCGTGGGAGTACTTGAAGTATATGCTGGCCAGATACAAGCTCCCGAATGGGCCTGACACCTCAACGCATGTGCAGTAGTTGTTACTGAGGTGAGCCAGCTTCAGCACTGATATGTTCTGATTGCGGACGGCGATCGCCGCCTGAACATGGGACTGTGGCTCTCCGCCGGTCACCGTGAGGCATCCTCCGAACCCGATGAGTCGCCCTCTCACGTTATACGGCTCCTGCATGAGGAGGATGTCTACGTTCTCCGTTTCATCAACTCTCTCATTTCCGTGGAGACCGCTTGTGAACCTCGCATGTTATGCTGCACGATTTTTAGTCCGGGTACAGGGACGTGTGTCCTAGTTTCCATAATCTGTGCCGGACAAGACCACGTTGATTGCCGCTATGTAAGCCGGGCAGTCGGTGCTTTTGACGGAGTGTTGGTGGTCTCTTCCGTATCTCTTGCAATTGCTGCAGACTTCAGGGGTGGTCTTGCTGGGGCAGTCCTTGAAGGAGTGTCCAGCGGTTCCACAGTGGCCACAGGTCTCTTTCTCTGCCCTGCAGTATTTTGCGGTGTGTCCGAAGGCCTGGAATTTATAGCAGCGTGTGGCTGCAATGTGATCCTGTACACCGCAACGATTCCAGCCGATGTAAACTGCTCCCTTTTTGAGGAGGGAGTCTCTGGCATCCTTGGAGACCTCTAGGATAGTGTTGCAGAATTCTCCGGTCCTGCTCCCAGATCTGAAAGCGACTTTCATCTGTTTCTTCATGGTGGGTCTCTGGTCGGGGTCTATGTTTTGTTCTAGGACGGAGTCGAGCAGTTCGTCGTCGGGAAGCGTGCGCGGAGTGTTGTAAAGAATGACTCGGGGGCTCTTCTTCAATGGGGCTCCGACGAGTAATCCTGCAGCTTTAAGCTTCTCGTTGTCTATGAGTGCAGCGGCGTCGGTTGGTCGGTGGTCGGTTTTCCTGGCGGTTTCCACGAGGATGCCGTTCCCCTGTATTTTCCTCATATTTACAACCTGTAGACCGTCACGTACTGGTGAGATGAGTTTCTGTACCATCTCTTTGGTTGCGTCGCTAGAGGTAAAGTCACTGGGTTTTTCGGCATTATAGTGACGACGGTGGGAGGGTCGCGTTTAAGGCTGGATACTCGCGCTGATTTCGATTTTATTCCGACGCGTTCCGCGAATGTAAGGGTACCTTGGGTGAGGGTAGTCGTGATAGTGGGAGAACATCTCACTTTTTCAACCGCGGTCTCGAAGGCACTTCGCTGTTGAACGGTTTCGCCCTTCAGTGTCTCCACTTGTCCCTCCAGATGGCAGTTCCTCATGAGAGTCTCATTGAGGAGGGCTTGCAGCTTGAGGAAGTTGCGTAATACGAACTCGGAGGTTTTGGTGTCCACTGTATTTTCCGGGTGGTGTACGTATGCCATTACGGACTGGCATAGCTTCTCGGCCTTTGCCTTCATCGTCAGGGAGAGGGATGCGGCAGATGTTGCGATGAGAGGGAGTGAGGCGGTGTTGTCTGTCTCTTGTTCGGTAATCTGTTTGGTGGGGATGTCCTTTTTCTTCTTTTTTGTTTTAATTGCCGGTGGATCGCCTGTTGGTAATAGGGTTGGCTTTGTTTCGTGGCTGCCTGAGAGCCTTCTCTTTCGTTTTTCCTTTCTCTTGTATTTTTTCCTTCTCGCGATGGTGGATTCGGAGTCGGAAGTATCAGAGCCCATCTCGATAGCTGTTTCGGCTTATGAGCTGTCCTCGATTTTTCCTCGAATTTCCCTTGTTATTGCCAGGGTTATTTGTTAGGAATAATGCTGACTGTGATGTGTGGTGCAAGGGGGACTTGCTTTCAGAGGCAGCAGGAGCGAGAAAGAGCGAAAAGAGCGCAGAGATGCGAAGGGGGCGAAAAAGGGCATAAAGGGGCAACGGCAAAAGGGCAGGGGCAAACGGGGCACGAAGGGCCAAAAATGGGCAAAAAGGGCGAAAAAGGGCGATAGACAGAAAAAAAACGCGGAGAGGGCGTAACAGGGCGAAAAGTGTGAAAGGGAGCGCAAAAGAGCGAGAAGGAGTGAAAAGGAGCAGCAAGGAGCGAAAAGGAGTGAAAAGGAGCAAAAAGAGCGAAGGTGGAACTCGTGGAACTAGCGCGGTTCGTGGAACTAGTGGAACTAGTTCACTACGAGCCGCGAGATGGGGCAGAAATCGTGGAACTTGTGGAACTGGTGGATCTAGTTCACGAGGGCGCCAAGAGATGGAGCCACCGGCGGTGGAAGTCGTCGGATCGTGGAACTAGTGGATCTAGTTCACGAGGGCGCCACAAGATGGAGCCACCGGTGGTGGAAGTCGTGGAACTAGTTCCCGGGGGCACTGCAAGATGGCGCTTGTATCGGTGGAACTCGAAGAACCAGTGGAACACGTCGAACTATTTCCCGGGGGCGCCGCAAGATAAATTCCCGCCAATGAGGGCGAATGAGGGCGTCCAAGATGGCCGTCACTGCAGCCACGTGGCGTCCGAAGTTAATTTCGCTAATTAAACAGCACTGGAACGGGCCACTCGCGTAATTGTTTGTATGTCTGTTGTCTGTGATGCAATAAACACTGCACGGATGGTTTTCAGTCGTCCGACTGCTCCTCTTCGTAGTCGTATGTTGACGATCTGCTGACAGGCTGGCAATACGCCGCCGCGCACGTGGTCAGCGCTTCATCAGCGAATATCTTCTTCCAAACACTGTTCTCGGCGTAATCAGTGTATCACTTTATTCACTGTATTGATACTGTTGTACTCGATAACTGTTCGCACTTGAAATCACGGTATTTCCGCAGGAAAGTCGATAATAACACGGAGCGATGTGACAACGCGTGTGTACTATAGGCCACCTAGCGGCGAACTCCAAAAAAAAGGGACATTCGAAGATTTTGGTTTTACGTGTGGTTCCTACCCCAAAGGTCCACCCGCACGGCCCCCATGGGCGAGGGATTGGGATACGCCCAATCAGCGCGTCCCCCCCGTAAGGAAGGAACTACCAGAGTGCTCGTCAGCTGCAGGGCCTGGGAGCAGGCATCTGGTGGTGCCGAGCGACTTCCTACGCTCTACCGGCTAAGCAGGTCGGTACCCGAGCTGTTGGGACGCAGCTCACCCGCCGGAGCCCTCGAAAGGCTCCTAGCCAGCATTTGGCTTTCAACCACTGCCCCCACGATGGTCCATCCCATGACCGGGCTGGGGAATACACCCCAGGGGCACCCGGTCCCCGTGGTACCAGTTTAGGTCTACTGGTGGGACCTTTCATAGCCGAGGCTACACCCAGTTTGAGAGCCTACACTCTCGGCACTGGTGGGCCAGCGCCTCGGGTACGTGGAGACGCTACTCTCCAAAGGCCCTTACAGGGATCAGCCATCAGGATCCGGTAAACCGTATCCAGGCGGCCCCTCAACCTGCAGGAATCCCCCCTGCGTCTCTACACACCAGGCATCATTCATCTTCATTCATTCTCTCTCTCATCTTTACCCTACGCCTCGCAAACATATCTCTCGCCATCATGCAAAAACAATCATACGTTGCCTTACTCCCCAGTACTCCACTCACATCCACACTTCCATCAGCATTTACACTCACGCCACAATCTCTTAAATTACGCAAATCCTCATACCAGACACATTCAACCAACACATGTTTCCAATCCTCAAATCCTTCACCACATCCACACATTCTAGTATCACTCAAGCCTCGTTTATACAAGAAATCATTCAAACTTCCATGTCCGGTCATGAGAAAACACGCATACAAACCAGGATCAAAATTAAAATTTTTCCACGCAAAATCCACATTCGTAACATACATATAAGTAATCCGTCCATTCCTACTTTCATGCCATCTTTGCTGCCATACTTGATTCATTTTACCATCCATATATCCTTCCGCTTCTTTCCTTGTCATACCATCCATTTCTCTTTCATTCAAAACTTCATTTACACCTATACTCACATCGTGCATCCATCGCCACATCATCCCTCTTCTTCTGTATTCCAGGTCCCAAGGGAGCGAGCCCATGAGGACCTGCATCGCATCCGTCGAAACTGTTCTACATACATTCAAACAGGCATACAAAACTAAACGCTGACATCTATTCATTAAATCCCTTGCATACTGATACTTCATAGTATCACACCAAACACTCGCTCCATACATCACACATGCTTCAAACAATCCTCTATACAAAATTCTTACAGCCCGTTTACGCATGCCCCACTCTCGCCTCAATACTCTACTCATTTGTCCCACTACCCCAGTAATCTTATTTCTCAAATATTCCAAGTGCACTCTAAAATACATTCGCTCACTCATCCATATACCCAGATACTTCACACTCTCTACTCGTTTCATTGCAATGGTTCCCATTCGCACATTCGGACTTCTAGACATTGCTAGTTTTCCTTTCAACATCATCATAACACTCTTACTTTCAGACACACTCACTCCAACCTTTCTACCCCATTGGCTCACTATTTCCATGCATTCTGACCCCTTTCTCTCCAACTCCACACGACTACACCCTTCCACAATTAGCACTAGATCATCCGCATACGCTATACATTTACATCCTAAATTTTGCAATTGCCACAACAACTCGTCCATCATAAGAATCCATATGAAAGGACCACATATCGATCCTTGAGGACATCCACGCTCCACCCGCTTCCATACTATCTCATTCACTCCAGTCATACACACCCATCGGTCCTTAAAATAATCCATCCATAAGCCAACCTCTTCACAATCAACCTCCCTCAATTTATCTATTACCTTACACCATTCCAAGTTATCAAATGCACCTTTAAAATCCACAAACAAACCCAACACATATTTATGTTCACTCATACCAACATACTCTTTCAATTTGTACCAAGCAGTTTCTGTCGATCGTTCCGCTCTAAAACCATGCTGTGCATCATTCATTCTTCCATTCAACTTAAGTTCTAACCTTTTCACCATCATTCGCTCCAATATTTTCCCCATCACTGACAGCAAACATATAGGCCTATATGAACCGGGATCCGACCTCACTTTCTCTGGAGACTTCAACAAGACTATTACTCTCGCTTTCTTCCACTCACTCGGAAAGGTATTCGTCTTCAAACACACATCGTACATTCTCTTCAGCCATTCTGGAATCGCACACCATACTCTCTTCATTATCTCCCCATTCACCCCATCCAATCCCGGTGCCTTCCCCATCTTCATTCCCTCAACCGCATTCCTCACTTCATGCATATCAAAGCACTTATCATTCACTACATTTCCTTCCTCACCAATCATATCATTTTCCACATTCATTTCCGTGGCCGGAAAGAGATGGCCCAACAGAGCATTCACACTCTCACTCCAAGTATTCGTCATTCTTCCATTCACATTCATCGTACTCAAGCTTTCATTCCCTTTCTTACCTCTACAAATTCTATAAACCGGCCCCCATGGATCTTTATTACTTGATACACTCACGAATTGTTTCCAATTCTGTTCTTTCACCCTACACATTTCTTTCTTATATTCGCTCAGACATCTCTTATATTCCAACATTCTTTCATTCACATCCTCTCCTTTCCTCTTTCCATTCTGTACTTCCTTTCTCTTCTTCTTAACTTCCTTTTTCCTACATTCCAATTCCTTCGTCCACCAAGCCATTTTCCTCCTATTCTCTCTCTTTTTCTCCTTCAACCACTTGCTATTCACCTCATCGATCCATGAGACTACTTTCGTCACCAACTCATTCGCATTCATTTCATTCATTTCATTCATTTCATTCATTTCATTCATTTCATTCATTTCATTCATTTCATTCATTTCATTCATTACACAGTACTCACTCATTCTCACACATTCCCTTAAATCACTCATATAACCATCCCAGTCAGCATCCTTCCAACTCCATTTCCTTCCTAAAGTCATCGCTTCCATACACTCTGCATCAAACCCTATTCTCACATTAATGACATTATGGTCACTAATACCCCAATCACATTTAACACTCCACTCAAAACGGCACCTAACAAATCCATCATTCACAAGCGTCACATCTATATCAGATTGACCGTTCGGCCCAGAAAATGTATACCATTCACTCGGTTCATTCACTACACGCATTCCATTCACTAGCACCCACTGCTCCAATTCACGTCCTCGCAATACATTCTCTCTCGTACGGCCACCACCCTTGCTATGCCACAAGGCTGATATCGCATTCGCGTCCATTCCAAATAATACTCTCTTCCCTCTCAAACACTCACGCACCTTGTCCATGTACCCCAGGTATGGCTCAATTTCTCGGCCCCACCTGCAATACATGGACACAATATATACTTCACCGAAGTCACCTTTCATCCATACACACACACCATACTCACTCGTGCATTCTCTAACACATACAGCCTCTATCCGCTCATCATTCACAACAATTGCCGCACTCACTCTCTCTTCACATACAAATATTCTCATACCTCCAGGCAAACCCTTCACAAATCCATCCACAGCCACATACGGTTCCTGCAATAGTGCTACATTCACACATTTCTCATTCATAACCCGTCCCAGGTCACACATAACCGAATACGCCCGCTGACAATTACTCTGGATTACATTTAAAACGTACTTAGTCATTGCTGATTCTCATTTTCTCCCTTTCTACTACTCGCACATACTCCGGACATTCGTTAGACATAACCGGATGATCACACCTATTCCCTTTCATCTGACAATTTCTACATACGTACTCATTACTCACACAATTTATTCTAACATGCCCACTCCTACAACATTTTTGACACAAATTTTCTTTCTCTTTACATTCTTTCGCCATATGGCCAAACCCACTACACTTAAAACACCTCATTACACTTACAAACTCTCTCAACTTGCATGCTCTCCACTTCAAATAAACACGTCCTTGTTCTATTAACACTCCTTTCATGTTTACATTCAATTCAATAACTACATTTCCCACATTTGCATCTCTCTTGTTCATTCTGTTAATAATTTTTACACGTTCATCAAATTCATTCTTACTCACACACTCACACAAATTCTTCTCATACAGCTCGCTCAACAATTCATTCTCCGTCATATCATTCGGCACATCATATACAATCACCTTCGGTCCAATCTTCCTCGATAAGTCCACCCTTAAAACTACTTCCCCAAATCTCGAACAGCTTTGCATCCTTTGCAATTCCTTCTCGCTTACAGTCTCGATCGCTACACCACCACTCCTAATCTTTCTCACCGCTCGCACTCTCACATTCAACTCTTTACTTACTTCATTCATTACTTTCTCCTTTACTTGCTCACTCGTCATCTTCACGCTATCTTCTCTAGGCCTGATTACTACTGCATACTTCTTCCCCTCCATCACATTCTCTGACACACCATCTACTCTCTCCGTTCGCATTTGCCTCGATCCAACCACCCTCGCATACGTTCTAACAGATTCATCTTGTACAGTCACACGCTTCTCATATTATTCCAATCGACCTGTCAGTCTCGCATTCTCACAAATCATTTTCATCATACACTCTTCATATTCGCCAACGCAGTTTAACAAATATTCGCATACATTTTTAGACACACGACTAGATTCTTTAAATATACACTCCCTCACTTTCTCACCAATCATTCTCATACACATCATTTCATTCCTTTCCACTCCAATCCCTCCCTTAGCCATTCCACCATAATCCACACTTCCTCCAAGACTCATATCCTCATCTTCACTATCTCCTCCCCTTGCCTCCCCCTGCTCAACTACCTTCCGCCTTTTCACACCACTACTACTTACACTACTATCTCTCCTTCTCCGAACACTTACACTTCTAGACCTAATCATCTCCGGTTCTCCAACTCTACTCCCTCCTTTATCATCGCTACTTCTCCTTTCACTACTTCCTTCTTCATGTAAAATCTCCTTCAGACTTACTCCCCCACTCCCCACCTTCTTCTTTTTTTTTTGACTTTTTTGATCTTGGTTTTTATCATTATTATTTTTAGAATCCATAAGAATCCCACGAGTACGGCGGGAAGTAATGTCCACCAGGGCAGAGCCCCCACTACCCGGGCAAGGCTATATACAACTAGATGCGCCAGGTGTCCAGAGGTTTGTGCGCTAGCCACTGATGCACCCATCAGCCACGTCCCGATGCCCTCGACCGAGACGTACCCCATCACCGCGCACCAAGCTTAGGGTTAGGGATTTTTTATAGAGGTTACTCATCCTCGCGGCCCGGCCGATTAAGGCAAGACCCCCGTTCCGGTAAAACATGACCACCGGTTTACGGTATGGGGCCCTGGATAGACATCTTGCTATCCAGGGCACTTTGCACCCCTTGCTCCGTTAGCACACGCAAAGCGTGTCCCAGGAACCACCACGAGGAGGTGGAGCAAGAGGAATTTAGGTGCTGGACCGCCACCACTGTAGCCATATCTTCCAATGAATCTGAGTCATCATTGGAGGACCCCAGAACCCTCAGGTTCCCAAAAAAAGGGACATTTAGTGTGCACCCGGCCTCCCCGAAGGTAGACATCGGATATGCTTCCTCGCCGTTAAGGCATACGCATAGCATAAATTTTATATCTACTTTTAGCGAGGATAGCTCCTCGCTCGGTCGCCTACGCTCACGGAGAACCACGGGAAGGCGAACTCGCTGCGTGCCGCTCGCACGCACACCCGACCCTTAAGGGCGATGGAAGTAGGAAGAGAGGAGAGGCGGGACTCCTGAAAATAAGGTGGAACATTTCTGTTCCTTGGTGGAGGTCCGGCGCGGCAGTGTATCCGCAAGTCTTCTCGCGGGGCTGACGTGCCCTCCCGAGCGCTACGATGCAGCTCGATAGGACGCTCCGGTTTGTCCAAGTTTCACGTTGTCCTTGGTATTTTATTTAAGTCTTCGCGCTTTCACATACACTTAGTTTTCCTTTACACTTTACACTTTACACTTTTCACTTACTTACTTCGTACTTGTCTGTCTCTACTTCTGATCCTGAAGTGCCTTCAGCCACAGGGTTTCGCGGCAGAACTCTTCGAACAGAGAGGAGGTCTCTGGAGACGATACTAGGTGATGCGCCGCTTCCGGCCATCTCCAATCGCCGATGGGAACTATGTCTCGCAGAGCCTCCCTCTGAGGGTCGAAGATCGGGCAGTCGAGGAGGAAGTGTCCGACTGTGTCCTCCTCGCTTCCGCAGGCGCAGTTGCTCCTGTCGATGGCTCCGTACGCATGGAGTCGCGCGTTGAATTTTCCGTGGCCTGTGAGCACCTGCGATGTGTAGTGACTCGGTCTCATCCACTTCGCTTCCATCCGCTCTTCGATGTCGTTGAAAAAGGCGTGTGTTGTTCGGCCTTTGTGGGAGGCATCCCACTTGGTCTGCCACACCATCGCTGCTTCCGCCTGTAACAAATCTTTTGCATCGTCGTTTCCCGCGCGTACGACGATGCTCCCGAACCTGGCGTCCGTTCCGTTCCTCGTCTTGAAGAGTGCCCTACGCTGCTCTAGCAAGATGTCGATCGGGACCGCTCCGGCTACGACGCACATGCTGTCCCACGATGACCAGCGATATGCGCCAGTCACCGCAACAAGAGCACGACGCTGCATGCCCCTGAGCGTTCTCAGTTCTTTCTCTCCGCACAAGTCTGACCAGCCGGCGGCTGTATAAGTCGCCATCGGCAGGAAGACTCCGCGATATATTACGGAGAGAGCCCTGAATCTAAGTCCCCATCGGCTTCTCGCGAGCTTCCCGAATTTCGCGAAGAGCGACCCGACCTTGTCGTATAGGTACTGGCAGTGGGATCGGACACCCATGCCGCTATCGAAGTGGACGCCTAGGTATCGCACGGCGGGCTTGAACGCGATTGTAGTTTGCCCTATTCGAATGGTCGGTGGTCTGTTCGTGAAATTTGCCTTGTGCCGAACGGTCTTTCGTTTCCTATCCGGACGCGAGCCTCCTCTGCTTCCTAATAATTTCTGCTCGATGTAGCCGCTCTTAAGCACGATTGCTTCCGTTTTGCGGGCTGACAGTTCGAGCTTCGCGGATTTGCACCAGCTTACGATCTGGTCGACAGCTTGTTGTGCATTGTCTTCTATCTCTTTCCTACTGTTCCCGGTTATAACTATGATGAGGTCGTCCGCGTACGCGATGAATTTACCCGGGATCAATGCTTCGAGTATTTTCAGGAGTTCGTCGAACATAAGATTCCAGCACGCCGGTGCGAGGACAGAGCCCTGAGGGCGTCCTCTAGAGGCGCGCTTGGAGACCTTCTCTGCTCCTACCGCAATGCTTACCTTGCGGTCGTCGAAGTAGTTCGCGATCACCTGGAATACGTTTCGCGGGCAGCCACGCTCTCTTAGACTCCGCAGTACTAAGGGCCACCAAACGTTGTCGAACGCGCCCGAAATGTCGAATAGCAGCCCCACCGCATATCGATCCTCGGTAGAATCAACTATGCGGCGTAGCTCGGCGATCGCGAGCTCTGTCGATTTGTTAGGCATGAAGCCGTACTGCCGATCGGAAATCTGGCCCGGTGCCATCGCGGTCTGGTCTATTCTCCTCTTGAGGAGTTTCTCGAATAGTTTCCCTACAACAGAGAGGAGGCAGATCGGTCGGTATGATTTCGGGTCCTTCACGTCTTTCCCTTCGCCCTTCAAGAGAACTCTGAGAGAGCCCTCCTTCCAGATCGAGAGGAAGACGCCCTACTGAAGGCACCCGTTGAAGAGCCGTACCAATTGGTCGGGAATGACTTTGGCCGCTGCCTTTAGCACTCCGACTTCAATACAGTCAAGCCCCGGTGCTTTATTATTTTTGAAGGTCTTAACCGCGACGATGACTTCCTCTTTTACGAACGGAGAGGCGTCTTCAGTGCTTGGCGCGATCCGTGCACTTTCTCTAATCGTACGCTGCTCGGGCGTATCTTCTTCTACGCGATCTTCGGGGACGTGTGCTTCCAGCAGCAACTTAGCTGTTTCTACCGCGCTGGTCGTATGACCATTATCACGCCGGAGTGTGCTAAGCACACTCTGAACTTGGAGTTTCTTCGCCTGGAGTTTGTATACGGTACCCCAGGGCTCCTCGTTCCCGTGCGACGTTACGAACTTCTGCCAGCTCTTGAGCTTCGCCTTCTTCACCTCCCTGCTGTACTCACGCACCGAAGAGCGGTAGGCCAGCTTCTTCTGGGGGCGAGCGAGCTCGTCTCTTTCTTGCTGGAAGGCACGTCTCCGCTGGTATGCGGCCTTCTTGAGCTCCGTGAGCTCTTTCGTCCACCACGGGTTGGACTTCCTAAACTTACGTTTACGTGGCATCGACGCTGTGCAGGCACCAGTTATGATGTCTGCAAGCGTTTCTGTCATTTTCTCGACCCCCTCCGCCGACTCCAGTTCGAGGGGCGCCAGTCTCGTTCGGGAGAGATCGGCTAAGCGCTCCTCGAATTTCTCCCAGTTGGCTTTCTTCGTGTTGAATCTGGTGTTGGCTGCGTTCCGTCCTGCTGATGATGGTGAAGTCTTCTTTGGTGCCCGCAGTCTGATGTCCACGGCTCTGTGGTCGCTCGTTGTCCAGTTGTCCCTGACGTTCCATTCGCGGATGAGTCCGGCCATTGATCGTGACGCCAATGTCACGTCGATGTAGGATGCTCCTCCCGGTGTCCAGAAGGTTGGTGGCTGCTTGATGTCGTTGACAACTTCCATGTTGAACGATGCTATGAGTGCTTCCAACTGGGCTCCTCTGTCGTCGGCGGTCTGTGGGTCCCAGAGGGGTGATCGCGCGTTCGCGTCTAACGAAACTAACATTCTCTGCCCCCTCAGCGAACGGAACACCATTTCGAGGTGACTGAGGTGCTTCTCGATCTCGTCGCCGTACTGAAAGTAGCACGATACGACGTAGAACGAGCAGCCGGGTGCCAGCACTTCCGCACATGCGCAGTGGGAGTTGCTGAGCTGCGAGACGAATACTACCTCGAAGTGAGGGTTACAAACGGCTACGGCAGCCCACGGAGATTGTGTTTGGTCGGCCGCGATCCTCACTCCGGTTCCTAAGCTACAGATAGTGCTGCTAGCGCCCTGCTTCCTGACGTACATTTCCTGCAATAACAGGACGTCAAGTCGCTTTTCGGCTACAAGCTGACGCACTTCGCCGCTGACTACATCTGAACGTCGCATGTTCAGTTGCATTATCCTAATTCCCGTGTACGCATTCGCGGTCGCGGGCTCCGAAAGCCTTTCTCCTTGTTGTACGTTCGAGTGGGTAGTGGGGACGCTGGTCGAGAGCGGAGACGAAGCGCTTGCGGGCACAGAAGCCCTGGTCGACGCGGGCACGGACGCGGTTTCGCACGCAATCGCGGGACTATTCGCGGAGCTAATCGCGGAGCTAATTCCCGATTCCCTTCCCGGGTGGTTTTGGACGGCCTGAAGACCGGAACCTCGTTGGGTCTGCACCATCGTCGGCCGCAGTCGTCGATCGCGTTACGCGGAGGCTCCGCGTCTCGACTGATGGTGCGACCGTGTGTGTCCCACGTTGTCCTCCGACCTCTGACGGGCGAAGTGTTGCCGGCCGGAGTCTTCTCACCGCTTCCATGTTAGTCTCCCCCGGCCCAGCTCCCACCCGGGGATCCGAATGGGGAGCGAGTTTACCTCCGGAGTATTTTGAGCTTGAGGAGACCATCATGTTTGTAAATTTTTAGCGCGGCTGGTTTGGTAGACCCCCAGTGCCCGGGTCAGCTGGAAAAGTGAAGGAGTATAGGTTAGTGCACGGAGGGATCCTCCTGTCGGAGCGACTAGTTGTAATTGTTCTCTGTAATTTTGGCCTCTGCCTGACTCTCGATGGAGCTCGAAACCGCGGTCACAGTGTGACTCTCGCAGGAGTTCCGGGCCTCGGTCGGCAGCGGCTCGTTTCCGACAGGGTGCTAGCACGTCGGGTGGGACGGCCCAGCGGCTAGGGAAATGGGAGACAAGTACTTATAGTGGTTGTCTCCTCCACTTTTTAGTGCTCCGTTGGAGCGTCACCTCGGCGTCCACCTTTGTATAATTATAGTGACAACGGCGCCTCCGCTTGCATGTTTATCGGCTATCTTCCGGCGGCGTGTTGCTTCCCCCGATTTTATCGAGTCCCCAGCGGCGTATTGCTTTTGGGTGACCCGATTTTTCTAAGTCCCAGCAGCGTATTGCTTCTGGGACCGTCTTTTCGAGTTGGCGGCGTGTTGCCACTGAATCTTCAGGCTCATTGGGGAGAACATCGCCTCGTCGGATCTTTTTTGCCGGCCTGCACGTTCTGGCCCGGCAACATGCAAATCTGCAAAAGTGTTCAAAGCAAAATAGGAATCAATAAGTACCAGCAGCGTGTTGCCTCTATAGTACTCATCGATGGAGGCGTATTGCCTCCAGCACTTGCTTATTAGACGGGTGTCGTAGTTCCCGTCTATTTCGACTCATGTCTTTCGCTCCTATTCGCAAGTTCTGAATGCCCTCTTCATTCGACTGCGAGTTTCTCCGACGTTTAGCTCAATTCCCTCCGTCGGAGGCTTTGTAGCTGCTTCTAGACTACATTATTCATGCAAGCGGTTACACGCCCCCATTAAAACGTGTCTTTGCCGTCGCGTGCCTTCCTCACGCGCCGGCTAGGCGTCGCCCTACCAGCACATGCCTGTTTCACATGCTGGCGGCGCGGTGCGCTCATATCATCACGCACCGCTTGTCACTCCTCTACCCTCATCTTGGCTCGTGGCATTTGCCGCGTGGCTCGGGGTGTAGGCTCCGGTGGGACTACCGGAGGCTTCACTCATTTAGGAGTTTCTCCCGTGGTGTACGACCGGGTTACGCTCCGGTCCATTGACGCCACGGCGAGGGTTTCTCCGATTCAAAGCGAGCCACGGTGATCGCATAGGACTCACTCACGTAGGAGCTCTTTCTTATATTAGAGCCACGGTGGTCTCATAGGACTCACTCACGTAGGAGCTCTTTCTTATATTAGAGCCACGGTGATCTCATAGGACTCACTCACGTAGGAACTCTCTCTTATACTAGAGCCACGGTGATCGCATAGGACTCACTCACGTAAGAGCTCATTTTACCAGAGCCCCGTTGGTCACCCGAGGGTTTCCAGGTCCTACCGCGTGGAGGAGGGGTTGGCGCACCAGGGAATAAAACCCTGGACCTTCTAGGACCCAAAAAAAAAGGGACAGAGGGAATCTCGTTAATCCAAAGACGCGCATCGCAAACATATTCGGGGAGAATCTACCTAACAGTACAGACCAAAACTGACTCCCGCCATTTACCCGCTGGACCGATAGAACACGATTAGTACACATCGAAATATAACTCGGAAAATTATTTCTCAATAACTCGATAAATACTCATCCTAGCGCTTTCATACTTGATATTTGTCGTTAAAATGCTTTATCACACGATGATCTAATATTTATAATTGTCCGAGTAAGCAGGAAAGATAAGTTTACTCTTGGCGGTCGGAGCAATATTTCTCAAAAATTGCAGCAATACGCGTCCGAGAGCTTTGAAACTCGAGAAATATTGATGAAACGCGGTATCGTGCGTGGATATAACGATTAAAGTCGTGCGGGAGCGTGGGGAGAAAAGTTTACTCTTGGCGGTTGGACTTAGAAAAATTTCGCTCGAGCCGCCGAGCAAGCCATGCGCTCCGAACATTATTCTCAGTTATTCGATAAATATTCATCCTAGAGCTTTGATACTTGATATTTATTGTTAGAATGCGTTATTATACAATGATCTAATATTTATAATGGTCTGGGAACGCTAGGAAAAAAGTTTACTCTTGGCGGTTGGACTTAGAAAAATTTCGCTCGGTCGGAGTTGCACGCAATGCGCCCGGAACATTATTCTGAGTTTATTCGATAAATATTCATCCTAGAGCTTTGATACTTGATATTTATTGTTAGAATGCGTTATTATACAATGATCTAATATTTATAATGGTCTGGGAACGATAGGAAAAAAGTTTACTCTTGGCGGTTGGACTTAGAAAAATTTTGCTCGGTCGGAGTTGGAAGTACCGCGCCCGGAACATTATTCTTAGTTTATTCGATAAATATTCATCCTAGAGCTTTGATACTTGATATTTATTGTTAAAATGCTTTATTATACAATGATATAATATTTATAATGGTCTAGATACGATAGAAAGATAAGTTTACTCTTGGCGGTTGGACTTGAAAAATGTTCAAAGTGCCGAGATAGTATATGAAAAGTTGAATATTTTGTGTTAAATATCCTGGAAATATAAATATTTATTGTGTTGTACAAAAAAATTTTTCATGCAAAAATTTTTCTAAGTCCCAACAGCCCCGCCGGATGGGCTGTTGCCACGGCGGTTTGCGCCCATAAGCGCGCGTGCTATTCACCGCGCGGCGCCGGCGTCCTTGCCGGCCGTTCGGTATCCTTAAGAGACTCGACGGTTCGGCGAGTCGGGCGGTTCAGCGCGCGCTTGGGGCTATTCTACGATCTCGGTCGAGAAGCAGTTCACGGCGCCTCGAGACTTCGGTCTCGACTGTTTCGTTCCGTACTTCGTTTCGAACTTTTCTCTACACAGCGTTGCCACGGGTTGGTGTCTAAGACCGCATGGCCCTTATGTGGCGAGCCTCCCATCGAGGAGGTTGGTGACTTGTATGCACTGATGTGTATACTCGTACTAACTGAGCATCAACTCTTCTATCCGAGCTAAAAGTTTGAGATAGTTATGGAAAGAGTTCTGAGAGAAACTAAAACTAGACAGAAGTCAAACTAAATGTTTGCAGAGAAACGTAAAGTAAATAAAATGAGGTTGGCTTTCGGAGGGGCATTGTTACACCCAGAGTCCAGCATGCGTCCTGTCCGCGCTTCCTCGGCACTTGTGTCGATTGTCCAGCGCCCGTGGTTACGTGCTACGTGGGATACTCGTGCTACTGATGTTAGCTCAACCTGAGAACACAAGGAAACATAAGAATTTGTTCTCGAGAGAAACCCAAAAGGGAAATATTAAACATGAATTTCATGCACTACTTTATGATTTGTGATGCTATGAGAAAAATATAAACCGAGAACGCAGGAATATCTGGCAAATGAATTTGTTCGAGGTTAAAAAGGAAAGGAAAAGAAGGAAGGTGGCAATATGATATAAACTCGTTCGAAAGGTTCTCTGAGAATTCGAACGAGTAAAAATGAATTTATACAAAACTATAAGAGAAGAGAGAGGGAGGAATATATGATATAAACTCGTTCGAAAGGTTCTCTGAGAATTCGAACGAGTAAAAAGGAATTTTTATACAAAACTATAAGAGAGTGTCGTCGACCTGTCTCTGAAAGAGCTGGCGACGAAAAGACACATATATATTATATATTGAAAAAACGACAAAAAATTGTCGAAGCTCCCTGGTTGATCCTG